>NW_008656659.1:0-11165 GCF_000695815.1 Acanthisitta chloris | reverse complement strand
CTCCCCGGTCTGTCCCCGCGCGGCTCTGAGGGATGCGCGCCTGTCCCCAGCGCCCGCAGGGCAGCGCTGCTGTGATGCTGCGGCCCGACTAGAACAGGAATGGAATGGTTAAAGCTGAGAGTAGGATAGGGAACAGTCAAGTAGAGAGCACCTGAATAAACAGAAGGTAAAAGGCTGACTAATAAGGCATTGTTTTAGTTTATTAAGCATGAAAATGGTAGAACTTAGGGCATTATATTAGCTTAGGGAGCATAAACACAATGTATTTATGATGGAGTAAAACTAGATGCAGCTGGACTCAGGACCTGGCAGCAAAGAGCAAGACCAAAGAGCATGTGCCAAACTCAAAGGCGAAAAGCTCAATCTGATGAAGACCATCGGCCTTCCTCCTGACAACCCCCGGACGACCACCAGAGACCATCGGACTAATGCCAAGTGGGAGGAGATGAAGGAGGAGGTTATGATAATGATTTCCAAGAACTGATTGTAATAATGACCACCTATTCCTGGAAATAATGAATCTGTATGAGCATTTAATGTATATAAACTATGAAGTTTTTGTCCCTGGTTGCACAAGTTTGGTGGAGCAATCCCCCTTGTGCCCAGCACTCTGCTACTCAGAGATTCAAGTCTCTGAGTATTCTCTTCCAGATTTTCTTGGCATCACGAGCATAACACGGAGCTTTACCTGACCTAGAAATAAGCTGTCACTAGAGATATGTACCTGTGCAAGATTTGAATGTGCCCATGGATTTGGGTGTAAATGTCATAATAAGACTTTCTAATGCAACAAACATACCTGCCAAGCATTTCCCCGTGACTGGGAGGCCAAAGTCCCTAACAAACAGAACATAAACATAACGTGCACGGGGTTTGTTCCAGCTTCAGAGGCTCTGTTCATGTGGACTACATTACATGAGTCAATGTTTGCAAAAAGAAGTCTGTATTAAAGTGCTTTAAAACAGAGATGTGGGAACAGGCAATGAAAAAGGCACAAGATAAACATTATTCTGTCAAGTTCCTTGATCGTGGGGGTCTCACAGTGTTTCATATACATGAATTGGATAGCTGCCTTGTAAAAAGGTATCATCCCTTAATTAAAATCAATCCTCACAAACTGATCCAAACTGCTGCAGCATAACCTCTCTCTAGTGAACATTTAGTGGTAAGGAAAATAATGCTTATGAAAAGGCATTATAATGCAATTTCCCTTTTTCTCCATCAGGTAGTATTAATGCCCTTTTGCATGAGAAAGAATAAAGACAGAGAATGCGTCCACGGATTGGTTTTCTTTTCTCTGGTTGTAAATAAACCTTTTTAGTTTATCCAGATGTAAATAAAGGAAATGGGACAAGGTAAATATGAATGCAGACACAATCTTCAGGCGTATCTTTTCTTTAAATAAATTCCCAGTTTTAGTAGCACATAAGTGGTTTCAGGAAGTTACTATGAAAATACTGTCCTGCTGGAAAGCAGTGCTGGCTTCTGTCAGTTATGCCTTCTGCGTACAGGCAATAAAACTCACTGGCACCTTAGTTATTCTTTCAGGCTGAACAGAAGAGAGAGGTAAAACTGAGTTTGCATTAAGGTTGCCAGATACAATGGAAATCAATGCTCATGAGCACAAGCTGCTTGCAGGGCCCAGCAGGTTGAGGATTTCCTGGGTAACTGCTGGCAAATGCATCTACTGAGACCCAGGGCTATGTGGAGGTCTGTCTTGAAAGCTATTAGCAAAACACCTTCTGTTCTTACAGCTTTTTGCTGTTTTCAACAAGAGCAGCTTCTATGCACACTTTTCAGTTAAACGATCCATATCTCTGTTACATCTTAGTTGTTAAAAGGGTGCTTTCTGCATGGGTGAATTTTCATTAATCCTAAGTGATTACTGTACTGCACACTGTAGTGGAAATAAAGGCTACCTTCCAGTGAGAAAGGGAGCCGAAGCTTTGGAAAGGGCTGCACGAGTGACAACGCTGTATGAAGTACATGTGCCAAATGCACCTGACAGCATAACCATGAGTATTGCTTTTCTAACAGAGGGCACAGGAAAGCATAAGATACCAACTGAAGCTCAGTTCTGGCTGACTATTTCTCCAAGAATCCTCTGCTGTGGTGCAGTCAGGCAATGCATCTTCCCACTGACAGTAGGCTGCTGCAAGTAACTAGTGTATTCCATCATTTCTGTTCTCCTCTCTCTTGTCTGGAACCTGTGATTACTGACTTTGTTGTATGAGAAGTCCTGCACTTTCCAAAACTTCAGGCACCTGTACTAAGTGAAATCTGACTGAGAACAGAAAATTCTGTCTGAGCTACCTGAAGTGTCACATTTCACTGTAGTCTGATACACATGACTGAGTAAAACCTTCAGGTTTAACTATCTGTGACAGTTGCCAAGTTAAGTTAACCTGGGAAGTGTTCATTTTGTTTTACCATATTTGAGAAGAGAAGGCCTCTTTTTCCTTTAATTTGGTGTGTTTCCCTTTTTTACACACCTTCCTAAAAATATTTTTACAGACATGTGTTACTCATGCTGCTGATTTCATCTGCATGAAAAATGCCTCTTGAGACATATATTTCACAAAGACACTACAATACTCTGTATGTCATTGCACCAAAACAAGTTGCACCACTGCACCCATTGTCATGACCTCTTATCATTCTTGGTAAGACTCAAGTCTCTTACTTCACAGGCAGTGTCATCTCTGAAAGTGAAAATCATGTGCTTCTTTCAGCTTGCATTATTAGATATCCTTATAAAAATATTGTATATCTTAATTCCCATGTAAACTTAAGTGCATACAGTAGCTGTATGGAGGAGATACTCCAGCTGGTCAAACCTACAGCAACATAAATAGCACCTCCCATGCGACTGACAACACACAACTGATTTCTGGGATAGTTATGAGTTTCCTGTAAATTATAAAGGTGGGAGTTGATTTGCAGACAATGCCAGTCTGATACTTGCATTTTTCCCTTGGAAAATATTTCTGAGCATAATTTGTCATAGTTGCAGTAAAATGCTCTGATTATCAGATTTACTTGGAAAAGAAACATAGTATGAAATCTCAACCAAATAATGTACAGTTGTATAAAATCAATAAGAGTATGAGATATCCAAAAAAGCAAGAAATCGGAACAGGGAAAAAAAACAGTGCAGCAACAAACACCCACTTAAAATGAAGTTAGTAGTAGTGTCAAAAACAAAGATGACTATTCATGTTCTGAAGATAAAGAACAAAGATGAAGAGCAAAGCATGTGAACCTGCAAAGGACAAATAATTCAGAAAGAATCTTGACTCAGAGGGACTTTTCTGAATGTGTTTTACCCACTCACTCACTCACTACTGAGAGCCTCCGTGTATGCACAGGGATGTGCTTGAGTAATGTCCTTAGAGGATTTATGCAGCACAAAATTAGTTTCTAATTTATAACAGTATATGAAACATAGAATCTGATTTCTAGCTAAGAAACAATGCCAGCGAGGAACTGTTATTTTCTTTCTTGTAAAGAAAAGTATTATTTCTTAAAAGTTTGGTTCTCTGTTTTGAAGAGGAATTGTCTGTAAATGTCATTCCTCCCCCCCAGAATAAGCAGTTCTGAATTCTTTGCCACTTTGCATTACCTTTTTCATACATAGATGGTGACACACATGGCAATACCAAATACCAGCCCCATGCTATCCTGATAGATCCCCTCACTGACAAGCAGGATCCTGGATGCATGCTGAGAACAGCAAGCAGCATGCTGCTCCACCATTCATTCACCCCTTGCTCTTGGCATTTTCACTTGCAGGAGCAAAGGCTCTGTTCCATCTGTAAACATTCTGTTCAGATTTTTTTATCCTGCTCTCCCTGGAATAAGCATTTTTCAAACCCTTTAGTAAAAGAACAGCGGGGTGAAAGCAAGAGCAAAACTTGAGGGCAAAATGGAGTGACCAGCATGTTTAGAGCAAGTTCAAACAGAGATGCTGAGATCTGGTTAAAAAAAAAGGAAAAAGGAGGGACTCAAGCAGTTGGGCAAAAGCCTTATTAATTTCTTGCAATTCTGCCATTCTCTAGGAAAAGAAGAAAAGGAGAGGGGATAATGATCCAGGCTAAGAATGAAAAGGAAGTAAAGATTTTTACTTGGTTTCTCCTCCTCTCTCTCTTTTAAGATCTTGTTCTCATATTCATACCTAAGGTTTTTCTTCATGTGCCTCAGTTTTGGAGAATTTGGTCATTATCTTCAGTATGCTTGACTGACTACTGTATGTTTTTAAAGTCACCCATCTAAGTTGCTGCAGTTCTTGCTGTATTAATAATTAAACAATAATAATTCTTGTTTTCTCTGACAATGTTACTCAAAATGATGTGTGGATGTGCTGTATTTATTATAGGAAATAAAAAATTGAAAGTGTAAAATATGTACATGAGGCAATGTTGTCATCCACAAGAATGCCTTCTGTCAGAATGCTGTAGCTTCAGTCCAGGTATTCCCAAATTTGATTGACTGTAACTTTTCTCACACATAATTTAATTTTCCACAGGCCAATTAAGGTGAATTTTAGTTATTCAGAACTTGGAGCAGAGACCATGAAGAAGGAATCTGCTGGACTACTTATTTCAGGGCAGAAATGCGGTATATAACAGCAGGGCTGGAAGACATGTAAATTTCTCTTCATTGACACATTAGCACAAATAAATTGGTATTACGTGGAAGCTACACAGAATCTCAGAGCAACAAAGAAGAGACAAATAGTGGTGTAACTCCTTTCATCATTCATCCAGGGGGGGCCTGAAGAGGAGCTCTGCTGGCCACTGGGGCTCAGGGGCCAGCATAGAGAACCATGGGGGCAGCTCCTTTCTTCTGGGGAGAGGCCCCAGGAGAAGATACAGGGCTAATTGTTGGGTCCTCAGCTGCTACAAATGCAAGGTTGGGGCTTTGTTGGCGCATTTGTCTGCATTCCAGCAGGTAGCCTAAAGGTTTCATTTATGAGGATTAGGTTGGGAGGGCTCACCAAGCTGAAATCAGAAGTGGATACTGAGAGAATAATTACATTGCAAGGGCAACTACATTGTTTTGTATTATATATGTGTTTGGCTTTATATTAGCAGCAAGAAATGAGCTAGAAAAAAATTTAAAAATCACTAATGACAAGAAACGTGCTGCGAACAGTGTTTCTGAAGCTTAATGGATAATCTGAATGGCTGGAATATAAAAATATGATGTTATAATCTATTTAACAGTCATAAAAATAGTGAAAAATTACACATGGTGCCCGATAATTTGTTTGGAAGACACTGTAACTTGTGTAAAAATTATTAATGACTCAGACACGGAGAACCTGGAATGCATCATTTGAACTGGTAACACCCAAAAAGAACCATTGCTTGAGAGCTGTGAAAGACCACCAAACAAAGCAGAAAAATAGTTTGAATTTTTTCCTATAAACTTGGCTGTATTCTGCCCATATGGCTGAGAAGGAGAGGAAATGGTGTCACAGTCCAATTAGAAAGGCTGTATTGAAGGACCTGGAGACCAGCTATGAACTATCACCTGAATTTCAGGAATGCTTCATCTTTCATTTCTTAAAACAAACATTATAGTACACAGCATGAACCAATCCTACTTTCAATTTAATGCTTTACAAGAATCACGTTGTTGGAGATGATTTCCTAGGCACCAGGGACATACTATATGGGCAGAAAAAGAAAATTACCAGTTAGAATCATAGAGTCATAGGGTAGTCTGGGTTGGAAGGAACCTTGAAAAGTCATCTAATTCAACCCCCTGCAATGGCCAGGGACATCAACTAGATCAGATTGCTCAGAGCCGTGTCCAAACTGACCTTGAATGTCCCCAGGCATGGGGCCTTTACCACCTCTCTGGGCACACTGTGCCAGTGTTTCACAATCCTCCTTGTAAAAACATCTTCTCTTCTTCAGGCTGAACAACTCCAACTCCCTCAGCCTTTCCTGATAGGAGACATGCTCCCTCCCTCTGATCATAATACTAGCTAACTAGCTGATTTCACAAAGGAAGATAACTTTTTCCTTACAAAGAAAAATCTGATCATTGGGACTTCTCTAAGCAGAGCTTATAAAGCTAGAAAAATCACAATTCCATAATTTAAAATAGAAATTTAAAGAAATGACTTTTGCTAGATGCCCTACCTGGATGAGTAGGAGCAGAAAATAGTTTTAAGAAAAGAGAGGAAAGACAGGGGAAGTAGAAGGCAATTAGTAGTCATTTAAGATAATGACAGGTAGACTATGAGCAGGGTAGCCAAACAATAGAGGGTAAACCCACGTCTTGTAAAGTTAATAGGTTCTAAAGAGTCAGAGTTACAGAAGACAAAACCTCCCTCCCCACAAAGTCCCTTTACTAGATGTATGCTGTAACAGTATTAAGAATGAAAACATTAAGAAAAAATAAAAAAGGAAAAAAAAGCAGAAGTGCTCATTTCAAACATATGCTGGCAGACTGGGGAAATTCCAGAGGAAGGCAGAACTGGTCAAAATTCAAAAGGTAAGCATGGACCCATGCAATCATAAACTAGATTAATACCAGTCCTTGGCAAACCTTGTTTAAACAATCATGCCAATGTTTTCAAATACAGAAGCAGGCAGGTTCAAGTACAGACCCACAGGTCTGTATTTACTTCCTGGGGAGTATAAAGGATGAAATTTTGTGCCAGAGTAACTTGCTGGGGAAGTTAGTGGCACCTTGGGCTTCCTCAGACTCTGCTCTGGATGAGAGTAATGTGCATGCTGATAGAGTCATAGAATCATCAAGGTTGGAAGAGAGATTTAAGATCATCAAGTCCAACAGTTAACCTGTCACTCCACTGTAACCCCTAAGCCCTAAACCCGATCTTCCACTGCCAGATCCTGATGCCTCTTAAACACTTCTAGGGGCTCCACCACCTCCCTGGGCAACCTATTACAGTGCATGACCACCCTAACAGTGAAAAAAAGTTTTATAATATATGATCCTGGTAAGATCTTGCAGTGTGCTGACTGTGGGCCAGTCACAGCAGTAATGGTAAAAGAAAGGTGTTAGCCAGTAAATTTTCCGAAAGGTCTTATAGCAGGAACAAGAACATGGAAAGGAAGCATGGGTGCCAACAGGGTTCCTCAGGGACATCCTAAAGCCCACCCATTTCAGTGCCATTCATCTGCAGTTAAGCAGTGATTATCACATGGGTTAGGAAAGAATGAGCTGCTTTGCACAAAACCAGTCTGGTTTGAATCATGGAAAGCTTACCTAATCAACTATATATCTTCATCCAAATCATCATCTGTATAACAGCAGTCAGCCTGTTTGCAGACTGACTCTTTAGTAACGATAATTGTCCACTGCACACAGGCTTGCATGGCCTTCTGTATGCACAGAAGCCCTGATACACCCATCTTCACCATGGCATTCATACCTTCAGCTGTGGGGAGGAGCAGATGATGACATGAAGAAAAGTAATGATGCAAAAGAAAGACTAATAATTAAATGAAGCATACAAATATTATGTGTGCCAGTTAACAAAATCTAATGGAAAAAATAGGTCTCATAGGAGGAACCTGAGATCAAAGTACAGGCTTGGCTGTTCAAAGGTAATGTCATAGCTGTACTAATTTTTTAAGGTGCTTGACTTAGCACTGCATGTTAATGATCAGAAAAGAATTTATAATGCAGTAAAGCACAAATTCACTGCATCAAGAACTAGTTCAAAGTAGTTACTGGTGAGACACTTTGAAAGCTGGTGCTTCCTTTGGGACTTCTTGGGTTGCCTAAATGGCCTGTAAAGTAAATATAAAATCAGTGCTAATCAAACTTGACACTATCGATGTGATAAATAACAATAAGGTAGCCAGCAAGAACTGTATAAAAAGCTGTCACCTGAAAAGTAGAAACATTGTCAAGGATATAAAAGTGTTAACTCTTTGTCAGTGTAAAGAATTAGAGAATCAAAACCTAAGAGGTACCTAAGTATATGATTGCAGCAAAAGGGCTGAGGTAATTCCTGCATATGCAGTAAGGAAGTAATGAAAAGCTTATTTTATCTCAGTGCATAGCATTGATAAAACTGGTACTGGAATTTGACATGCAGTTTAAAAATAGGGCAGAGAGCAAGAAAGGGATCACTTTGGTCAGCTCATCAGTGCTGTGGCAGGGACAGGCACAAGGACAGAACGGCTCACCATCAAAGGCTTGCAAGTTGTTTTGGATCTGAACACTTTAGGCTGCTTAGGTATTTTTCTATTCAAATAGATTTTAAATGTCTTAATGTTATCAGATGAAGTAATGATGTGTATCTAATGGCAAATTCAAGGCAAAGAAATAATTCCTTTGATAGTAAGCTGGGCTTCTGTCAACAGGCACCAGCTGATGACACTCTTCTTTGTAAAAGAAAAGTATTTTGCTTTTTTTTATGCGAAACAGAAGACAAGGAAGCAACACCTTAGAGATGACGTATTTCTTGAGAAAGCAGCATAGCATGAACGGCAGGCACTTCCTGGTGTCTGAGGGATGCCAGTGTCTTCAGTGGCATATAAAACTGGCATATTGATTGACTTCATTGTTTAATTAGTTGATGGGACATTTTATAAGACTGTAATTGAATATTCATATCACTTGTCTGCCATATGATTAGTGTGTGGTTAAATGGGTGTTATGTACCAATAACCCCCACCAGTGTGGATGAGAATAACATCACTCACAAACTAGGCACTCCATTTTTAGAGTCACTGCTTACTGCTTGGTCAGATACATTCCCAGGCTCATGTAAGGGGTCAGTTCACAGACCATCAAGCCAAAACGTACTGCTGCTATCAACTACTCTCATCTCATGTCTCATTTAATTACTATGTCTTGCCCAGCTAATTCTCATATGAATTAGTTTATCTTTTAGACAAATATTCTGTCATGGTTTCAGCTTTCTACAGTCACTCTCTAAATGCCCAGAGAACTTTTGGGTTGTTTTCAACCTGTATTACTTTAGTATTATATAATTTAAAGGAGTTTTACCACACTCAGTTTCTGGGTGCTGCAGTTTTAAATAGCCTGTCCACTTCCATTTCTTTAAAACCTCCTTTGAAGACTACTGAAATGCTTTTTCTGAGCCTGAAAATAAGAGTCAGGGTAGGGCAGATCTGAGCTGATAGTAGTAATAATACCGTAATTTTGAATTAGTTACTTGATGTTTCAAGATTAAGCACGATTCATCAAAGCTGAAACCAATTAACTCAATCCTGCAACTGTGCATGCACTTAATGAACTTTACTGGCATGAGCAGGGCCTGTTTGCTGCAAGTGATGCAGAGGAGCATGCTGGCTGCAGATCAGCAAGGATGTTTACAATCTGCTTGACTTTAAACAACACTAGCACATCCCTGGATTAGTAGTCACATTTCAGTGTGACTACCCTTGTGTTAAAAATTAACTGTGTGCTTGAACATTTTGCTGGCTAATAGTTCACTGCTCTCCACTTAGTGGGATCAAGCAGTGATGGAGCTGAACTGGAATGCCTGATGCCACTGACCTTGGCAAAACTACAACAGCATTACCAATTCTGCAAAGATTGGTACAAATGCTGTGCTGAAAACAAGGCACAGGAAAATAACCTGACAGCTTTGATCAACCCGTGACATTTCAAATTAAGATTGCTTTAGCATAGTAGAGATAAAAGTGCTCTCATTTTGTCTCACAGACAAAACAATGTAAGTGCAGGTGGTTTCCTGTCTGAAAAAAAAAAATTGGGAAGAAACCTATTCCGGGTGCTCTTGGGTAGACAAATAAACCAATCCTGGTGCAGATCTCTTGCTGGTATGTCCTGATACCATCTCACGCAGGACTGATGCTTTGATTTTGGGGAAGATACTGAGCTGAGTTTTTTAGAACTGCCTTTAAAGCTGAAGGTAAATTCTGCATTAAAATCTTATACAAACGAGGGTACCATAGTGCTCCTCGGCATCCTTAATATAGAAGTGGAGCTCAGATTTCTGCAACTTTCAGCCCTAGCTGTCAGCTTTGGTGGTTTGACTTTTCCCTTTTCTCTAAACCTGGACATGAAGGGAGACATCAAAAGTCCCAGAGGACATGAAATAGTAGTTTTATATGAGTATTTGCACTAGCAAAGAAAAATAATTACACAAAAGAGATCAGTCCTGTGTCATGTCCAGAACAGTAGACACTGACTTTGTATCTGCTGCTATGAAAAGAGTCACTGTTCTGTGGTTCCTCTAATTCACTGTCAGGAACAGAGAGGAGCTGCAGAGTTAGGGCAGTAAAACAGACAAAGAGGTAAAGGAAACTAGAATAAAAAACCCTAACTGGATTCTTCAGAAAATAGCAAAAAATAAACAGGAGAGGATATTTAACAATTTTAACACATCTTTAATGATTACAATTGTAAAGAACTTGGGACCCCAAAATGGCATATGCACAGGTGTTATTCTTGGGCTTGCAAATTCCATGAAGACATGGGCATAAACTAGCAAATGTACATCCTTTTTTTTTTCTTCAATTGGGGGACAAAAATCAAAATATATAATAAAAAGCTGTCTTCATTAGAGATAGGAAAGACAAAGGAAAAGCATCTAAGCTTAACATCTAGATTACATTCTTACTTCAGGTGAGTTCTGAAACCAAGTGAAGCATTTGTTAATCCACTCCAAACTGAACCAAACCTATCTGAATCTAAGTGGTGTATTACTCAAATTTATAAGAAAACCAGTGTGAGAATATCTTTGTTCGTTTAACTTCAAACTCTAAAGATCAATAAATTAAACTATGCTTCCATTTTGTCTGGTGATAGTGGCTTCAGGCACTTTTTAGGGTTTGGTTGGTGGTGATGTTTTTTTTTCTGACATAGCTTTTCTGCCAGATGGTTTTGGCTGGGGTAGAGTTTATTTTCTTCACAGTGGCTAGTATGGTGCTATGTTTTGTATTTGTGCTGAACACAGGGTTGATAACACAGAGATGTTTCTGTTACTGCTGAGAATTGCTTACACAGAGCCAAGGCCTTTTCTGCCTTTTGTATTGCCACAGTGGCAAGGGAGTCAGGGGGGCATGTAAGATTGGGAGGAGACACAGATGGGACAGGTGACCCCAGTTGGGATATTCCATACCATACGATATCATGCTCAGTATAAAGTGGGAGAAGGAACTGATGGTGTTTGTCTTCCCAAGTAA
>NW_008656658.1:8226-8965 GCF_000695815.1 Acanthisitta chloris | reverse complement strand
TGAGGTGGCACAGGGCTGGGATGGCACTGGGAATGGGATGGCATGGGAATGGGATGGCACAGAATCTGGTGGCACAGAGCTGGGATGGCATGGGAATAGGATGGCACTGGGATCGGGTGGCACTGGGATGAGGTGGCACAGGGCTGGGATGGCACAGGAATAGGATGGCACTGGGATCTGGTGGCACAGAGCTGGGATGGCATGGGAATAGGATGGCACTGGGATCGGGTGGCACTGGGATGAGGTGGCACAGGGCTGGGATGGCACAGGAATAGGATGGCACTGGGATCTGGTGGCACAGAGCTGGGATGGCATGGGAATAGGATGGCACTGGGATCGGGTGGCACTGGGATGAGGTGGCACAGGGCTGGGATGGCACAGGAATAGGATGGCACTGGGATCTGGTGGCACTGGCATGAGGTGGCACAGGGCTGGGATGGCACAGGGATAGGATGGCACTGGGATCGGGTGGCACTGGGATGAGGTAGCACAGGAATAGGATGGCACTGTTATCTGGTGGCAGTGGGATGAGGTGGCACAGGGCTGGGATGGCACAGGAATAGGATGGCACTGGGATGAGGTGTCACTGGGATGAGGTGGCACCAGGAATGGCATGGCACTGGGATGAGGTGGCACTGGGATCAGGTGGCACAGGGCTGGGATGGGGCAGGAATAGGATGGCACTGGGATTGGGTGGCACTGCGATGAGGTGGCACAGGGCTGGGGTGGCACCGGAATA
>NW_008656658.1:1803-7972 GCF_000695815.1 Acanthisitta chloris | reverse complement strand
CAGGGCTGGGATGGCACAGGAATAGGATGGCACTGGGATCTGGTGGCTCAGGGCTGGGATGGCACAGGAATAGGATGGCACTGGTATCTGGTGGCAGTGGGATGAGGTGGCACAGGGCTGGGATGGCACAGGAATATGGTGACACTGGGATCTGGTGGCACAGTGCTGGGGTGGCACAGAGCTGGGTCGATCCCGCAGCTGGCAGCAGTGCCGCCGCTGGTTAGGGCAGCAGCACGAGCTGTAAAGCACAACATTGGCACAGAAGCCGTCGGAGCTGTTCTCCCGCGTCCCTCGCAATTCTAATTATTGCGGCCCTTAATATCCCCCAGCGCAGTAATTACAGCAGCTTTGCAGCTTCCAGCTGCGAGCTGATATTAACTTTTAATCACCTTGCTTTGTGCCGGGAAGGGACAGCCGCGGCGAGTTCTGTCCTCCTTGGAACGGTCCATCAGCATCCCAGAGCAGCCTGGCACAGGGATGCAGGGATGGGCATGGAATTTGTATCCCTCCCAGGGGAACCTCTGGTGCTCACAGGCAGCACTGACCCCATCCAACACCTCAGTCCCAGCCCCAAACCCTCCTGTGTGGCTCCAGGAGGGCAGAAAGGCAAAGCTCCATCAATGCTGTTCGATTTTCCACCTGGGAAAGCACCCAAATCCTAGGAGCCAAGTGGAGGTTAAAGCCAAGCCCTCTCCTGTGCCCACCTGGCAGGAGGAATGGGCAGAACGTGGGCAGCCAGCTGCAAACAGCATCAGGAATCCAGGGAATAGAGCAAACCAACAGCAGGGCCAGAGAGAGGGAAGAGAGGGGGAAAAAATGACAAAAAACCCCTCAGATAATACCAAATATTGTCCCTCGAGGCCTGATTGCAAAGGCATTTTTAATTAACTCTGAATTTCGCTGGAGCTTAGCTGCAGAATTATTGTACATTAAATAAATACCAGTTGATTATTAAGAACATATTTACCAAGCCTTAAGTACTGCAGGTCACAGATGTAACCTGTGCCCTCCACTTGTTCAGAGCAGCCTCTTATTTGCTTTCCATTTCCACCCTGCTGCAGGAAAAAGGAGCCAATTTGGGGGGGCAAAGACATCTCTGACCCTGGGAAAGCTGCTCCCCCTTGGATCTCCCCCAGCACGTGGTGTTGGCATGGAAAAGGGTTTCCTTTCTCCCTTTCCCCCCTTGCACTGTAAGGAAAAGCCACCTTGGCTATGCATATTAATATATAATCAAGAGGGTCCAAGGCTTTTCCTGGGTGATTGATGGACACAGGAATTGGTTTAAGCACCAGGGGAAGCTCAGTGGTCTGGCCTGGACCACAGCACATTCATCAAGCAGACAGGGTCTGCTCCTTCCTCTGCTGGGAACCTTTACCTTTTAACCAAAAAAGAGCACTTTGGGGTTTATTAGTGTAAATATGCATTGATGGACCAGAGCTTGGCTTTCTCCAAGTTCCTGGCCAGCAGTTCATGGCATCAGAATGGGTGTAAATAGCCAAGAGCAGCAATTCCAACCCAAAATGAACCACTTGTCCACCTGCTCCAGCCATCCCCACCACAGCAAAGCCTCCAGTGCAGGGATGGGGGGAAACCCACTCTATATATCCCAAAAAGAAGGGCTGCAGGAGCCCAGATGTGAGTCCTCCATGGCTAGACCTGTTATCCCAGCAGGGCTCAACCAACCCCCCCAAGGAGAGTCCCTGGGTGATGGCAGAACACGAACTCCAGGGTTTGTGCCTCCCAACCAACATAAATCCAGGGCTCCTGTCTGCCTGGGCCATCATTTCCCAAGGTTTACGCACAAACCACATACAAGAGGAGTGGGAACATAAAATTATATAGGGCAGTTAATTGAGAAACTGCCTGAGCCACATGCAGTAATTGACATTAAGTGTTGCTTGGAGCAGGAAATTGCTCGATAGTAACCAGGCTCAGTGGTCCCATTACAGTGCTGAGCAGCTCCAGGGCCAGCCCAGCACCCCCAGAACCAGGAGGAGCCACTCAGCCATAGGGATTTGGGTGGAAAAGAGACTTTGCATGAAGCAGGAGCTGCTGTGGAGGGTGTTGATGCTCCAAAGGTCCCACAGCATGTCCCAAATAGGATAATCCACCTGGAGGGTGGGAGAAGAGCCAGGACTTCAATTAACTCAGCACGAGGCAAAACAGCTAAGGAGGTTTTTATTTATCTTGTCATGTTCAAGTGAAGAGGGTGAAATTTACAGTCTCCTGTAGTTCCTGGGGGTAGTGATGGGATTCACCATCCACTGAGGTCAGCCAAGTTCTTTCCTTCCAGTGACTATCCCAGGACAGGCCCCACAGACCCAACCATGGGATCACTGCAGATGATCTTTATCAGCTCAAGTCATCTAAACAGATGAGGAAACATTTAGGAGGGGGAAGATGGAGCAAAGAGCCTGTGGTTGCTTGGCCAAAGACACTCAGGATGGAAGAAGAGACTTGGGAGAAGTCCTATCCCAGTTATCTCCAAGAAAAATAACCTTTTCCCACTGCCAGACCCCACTGGAGGGTCCCAGAGCTCCCAAATCCCCTTCCCTTGCAGCATTTGCTCCAAGATTTGGGTTTGTATTCTCTCAGCTTGGACTGAGCCTTGGAATGCTCTAACTCTGAGGTTTATGTGCTGCTCCCATCACCCACTGCCTTGTTAGCAGCATCAAGCACTGGAATTTATAGACACTTTTCCAAAGGGGAATTATCAATCTATTTATTCAGCTGCTGATGTATGGCTGAGCTGTGCACAAGGGCTGGCTCAGTCCTGCCAATTTTCTATCAGCTCTACAATCTATAGGTTTTTCCCATACAAATATTTTGCTCGAGCTCAGAATAGATTTTTTTTCCTCTCAAAACCTTTTTCAGCCCCTTCAGCTCTCCCAGGACACAGATTTCCCTGCTCCAGCCAAACTCCTGCAATCCATTGGTCAGGGGTGACTGGTTTGCTCAGGAAATGTTGTCATATGGGCCAAAAATATTGGTTTAATGCCTTCCAGCTCTGGATTAAATGTGGTGTAGCACATTCATAGTCACTTTTGCTGTTGTCTCCTGAAAGGGGAAATCAAAGCAGCATCAGAGAGTCCCAGGAAAGAGCAGAGGAGCTGCAGGAGCTCTGCCAACTCCAGCTCTCTGGCATGGGATGCTCCAGCCTGTGGAGTCCTGCTGCATCCCAAAGCTCCCAGAGCACCTGGGACCCTGCACTGCCACATCCCTGAGCACTCCCTGCTCTGTCTGTACCTGTAGGGAGAGAAACAACCCATCCCTGTGCCAAAAAAAACTCCAATCAAAGCATCATCCCACTGACTTCTCCTTTGGGGAAGAGCCTGAGGGCTGGATGAGGCAGGCAAGGAGGAAGAGCATAAAGCCAGAGCTGCTGGAGCTTGCTCATTTATTTGGGCAATGAGAGTTTAGGTTTTAATATTTATAGCCCTTCCTAATGCACTGAGTGTGCTGGAGTGGATCCTGCCCGGGCTGAGCACTGAGAGCTCACTGCAAGCAGTGTTGTCTCTCTGCTGCTAAATCTTTGATGAGAAGCAGGGAAGGAGGTGGATTTGCACTTGTGTGAGTGCTGCCAAATGCTGGGAGGGCAGGAGGAATGTCCCAAGAGCAGATCTGCTCTGTGGGGTGTGGGAACACAGGGAGCTGCACCCCCAGGTTTACCCCAGAGTGGGAGCAGCTCTGCCATGGGGTCAACCTACACCTGGAATGATGAGCCTGGATGGAGCTCGTGGGGAGGATGAGTCTGTTATAGAATCCTGGAATGGTTCGGGGTGGAAGGAACCTTAAAGCTTATCTCATCCCATGGGACCTTCCACCAGCTCAGGTTGCTCCAAGCCCCATCCAACCTGGCCTGGAACACTCCCAGGGATGGAGCAGACACAGCTTCTCTGTCCAACCTGTGCCAGTGCCTCAGCACCTCACAGGGAGGAATTGCTTCCCAATATCCCATCTATCCCTGCCCTCTGGCAGTGTGAAACCATTCCCTGTGTCCTGGCCCTCCAGACTTTCCTACCCAGCAAACTCTCAGTGTCCAGGGCTGTTTCTCCTGCACCCACAGAGGGATGGGAAAATAGACTCACAGAATCATGGAATGGTTTGGGTTGGAAGGAACTTAAAACTCATCTCATTCCACACCCAGCGATGGGCAGGGACACCTTCCCAATTTGTTCAAGCTCAGAATAGATTTTTTTTTCCTCTCCAAACCTCTTTCAGTCCCTTCAGCTCTCCCAGGACACAGATTTCCCTGCTCCAGCCAATCTCCTGCAATCCATTGGACAGGGCTGACCAGTTTGCTCAGGAAATGTTGTCATATGGGCCAAAAATATTAGTTTAATGTAGCGATGGGCAGGGACACCTTCCCAATTTGTTCAAGCTCAGAATAGATTTTTTTTTCCTCTCCAAACCTCTTTCAGTCCCTTCAGCTCTCCCAGGACACAGATTTCCCTGCTCCAGCCAATCTCCTGCAATCCATTGGACAGGGCTGACCAGTTTGCTCAGGAAATGTTGTCATATGGGCCAAAAATATTAGTTTAATGTCTTCCCAATTCCTTCCCAATATCCCATCTAATCCTGGCAGTGTGAATTCCCTTTTTTGTTGTCATATGGGCCAAAAATATTAGTTTAATGTCTTCCCAATTCCTTCCCAATATCCCATCTAATCCTGGCAGTGTGAAGCCATTTCCCTTTTTTCCTGGCACTCCAGACCCTTGTAACACCAGGAGGCAATGATCCCTTGGCGCATGGATTGGGCTGGACCCTGGGAAGGTAGAGCATTGTCCCCTTGTCCCTCCATCTGGCTTTGATTCAACAGCCACTTCCCCTGAGCCCCAGTGCTCTCATTTCACTTGGGAAAATTCACTTGGAAAAGACCTCGATCCACCTTTCTTCAGTGTTTCCCCTAGAGATGGGGATGGAGGAACTTCCAGACTGACACCCTTAGCCTCTCTCCAGAGCAGCTGAAAGGGAAATTATTTAATCAGGCCCAATTTAAACTGCAGGACAGGCTTGATTTACCGTTACTGCACGACATAAAAGTTGAACAGCTTTCAGAGGAGCTAAAAACCACCCGACAATCCACTTTTCCGCCCCTTCGAGCTCTGGCAATAAAGCGGCAAATAGGGAATTCATCATCTCTCCAGGAACGTGTCCTTCCCTGCAGCTCCAGGGAAATCCCTCTCTCAGTGCACTCACAGTGTGCTACAGGGGACCCTTCAGCTCTCCCAGCCTGTTTGCTCAGGAGTGTCTCTAGGGACCAAGGATGTCCCTGGGGACACTCTGATGTGATGATAGGGACAGAGGTGTTCCCACTGCCTGGGGGAACTGGTGTGTTTCTAGGGACCAAGGATGTCCCTGGGGACACTCTGATGTGATGATAGGGACAGAGGTGTTCCCACTGCCTGGGGGCACTGGTGTGTCTCTAGGGACCAAGGATGTCCCTGGGGACACTCTGATGCAAGGATATGGACAGAGATGTCCCTCCTGCCTGGGGACATGATGCCATAGTGATAGGGACAGAGGTGTTCCCACTGCCTGGGGGCACTGATGTGTCTCTAGGGACCAAGAATGTCCCTGGGGACATCCTGATGTGACTCTAGGGACTGAGGTGTCCTTGTACTGATGTGTCTCTAGGGACCAAGGATGTCCCTGGGGACACCCTGATGTGATGATAGGGACAGAGGTGTCTCTGCTGCCTGGGGATATCCTGGTGTGACTCTAGGGATCTAAGTGTCCTTGTCCCTGGGGACATCCTGATGTGACTCTGGGGACTGAGGTGTCCTTGTCCGGATGTGTCTCTAGGGACCAAGGATGTCCCTGGGGACACCCTGATGTCACTCTGGGGACTGAAGTGTCCTTGTCCCTGGGGACATCCTGATGTGACTCTGGGGACTGAGGTGTCTCTGCTGCCTGGGGACACCCTGATGTAACTGGGGATTGAGGTGTCCTTGTCCCTGGAGACATTCTGATGTGATTCTGGGGCCTGAGGTGTCCTTGTACTGATGTGTCTCTAGGGACCAAGAATGTCCCTGGGGACATCCTGATGTGACTCTAGGGACTGAGGTGTCCTTGTACTGATGTGTCTCTAGGGACCAAGGATGTCCCTGGGGACACCCTGATGTGACTCGGGGGACTGAGGTGTTCTTGTACTGATGTGACTCTAGGG
>NW_008656658.1:0-1760 GCF_000695815.1 Acanthisitta chloris | reverse complement strand
GACTCTAGGGACTGCGGTGTCCTTGTACTGATGTGTCTCTAGGGACCAAGGATGTCCCTGGGGACACCCTGATGTGACTCGGGGGACTGAGGTGTTCTTGTACTGATGTGACTCTAGGGACCAAGGTGTCCTTGTCCCTGTGACTATCTTGATGTCACTCTAGGGACCGAAGTGTCCTTGTCCCTGGGGACATCCTGATGTGACTCTAGGGACCAAGGTGTCCTTGTCCCTGTGACTATCTTGATGTCACTCTAGGGACCGAAGTGTCCTTGTCCCTGGGGACATCCTGATGTGACTCTAGGGACCAAGGTGTCCTTGTCCCTGTGACTATCTTGATGTCACTCTAGGGACCGAAGTGTCCTTGTCCCTGGGGACATCCTGATGTGACTCTAGGGACCAAGGTGTCCTTGTCCCTGTGACTATCTTGATGTCACTCTAGGGACCGAAGTGTCCTTGTCCCTGGGGACATCCTGATGTGACTCTAGGGACCAAGGTGTCCTTGTCCCTGTGACTATCTTGATGTCACTCTAGGGACCGAAGTGTCCTTGTCCCTGGGGACATCCTGATGTGACTCTAGGGACCAAGGTGTCCTTGTCCCTGTGACTATCTTGATGTCACTCTAGGGACCGAAGTGTCCTTGTCCCTGGGGATATCCTGACATGACTCTGGGGACAGAGGTGTCCCTGCTGCCTAGGAACACCCTCCCACCTCAGCCGGTTTCAGGGCACAGGAAAGCATCTTCTCCAGCATGTGCTGCACATCCCCATCGATTCCCACCACTCCTTGGATGCCTTCCAAAGCACAGAGAGCACAGCCCAAACCTTCAGCCTGGCCTAAGTGACTGTTCATAATGAATCAATACTGACAACACAACCCTGCAGGGCAGTTTGGATAGCAGAGCCATTGTAGGAATGGGAAGTGAATTATTAGACCCCAATATCCCAGGAAGAGGGAGGGTTTGCAGTGCAGGGTCAGAGCATCAGTTTGGGATGCAGCTCCTCAGTGATGCCTGGAGTGAGTCCCTCCAGGGGATTCCCTGGAGCCCACGTAAAAGTTGGGATGGGGAAAGGTCTCCTCACTGCCTATGGATGCTCCACTCTACTCCAAGCCCATCCTGATCCCTATCCCAGCACTCAGCAGCGACTGAATGATGAAGGCAGTGAGGAACAGGGGCAATTTTGCAGGGAAAATAAAAATGTATCTATAATTAATGATCCTCCACGAGCACACGGCCCTGGATTAATGTAGCAATTTGGTAAAACATAATTTATGAGACACTGAGCTTAATCATCGCCACGATCCCACTCCGACGCCGGGAGGGGAGGGAAAGGGGAGTCGCCTGCTGTGATTGCACATTCAAAGGACACTTGTAACATCCAGCTCTGTTGGCAGCAACAAACCCCCTCATGATAGTGCTGGAGATAACCCAGGAGGAGCCTGATGCGAGGGAAGAGGGAAGAGAGCAAATCCAAGCTGCAGCTGAGCCATTTATAAACATCTTTCCATAGGCATTGTGCTAATTATAAAATAAACAGACCCAAATCTGTGCTGCTAAACTGGTCTCCTTCAGCCCTGAGCCTTGGAGGGAGCTGGGACCTTCCCAGCAGGATGTCCCACATCCCTGGAAATGACCTTTCTTCTTCATGTAATGTAGGAAAAGTCTGGAGCGACAGGTTAAAGCTGCTCCAAAGGTACCTGTGTGATCTGGAGCACAGAACTTCCCACAGATGTGATGGGACCTTCCCAGCAGAGTATCCCAC
>NW_008656657.1:0-721 GCF_000695815.1 Acanthisitta chloris | reverse complement strand
TCCAGGAATGGTGACTCCACCACTCCCTGGGGCAGTCTGTTCCAATGCTTTATAACCCTTCCTTTTTCCCAATATCTAAGCCAAACCTCCTCTGGCACAACTTGAGGCCATTTCCTCTCATCCTGGCACTCGTTACCTGGGATAAGAGACTGATACCGACCTTACTACAACCTCTTTTCAGAGCAATAAGTTCTCCCCTCAGCCTCCCCCAGGCTACACAACCCCAGTTCCCTCAGCTACTCCTCAAAAGACATGTTCCAGACCCTTCACCAGCTTCACTGCCCTTCTTAGGACATGCTCCAGTGTCTCAATGTTTTTCTTGTAGTGAGGGGCCCATTGGAATGCTGGACACAAGCCAGCAATGTGCACTTGCAGCCCAGAAGGTCAATTGCATACTTGCTGCATCAAATGAAGCATGGCCAAGGGTGGTAATCCTGCCTCTCTGCTCTGGTGAGATCCCACCTGGGGTACTGTGTCCAGATCTGGAGTCCTCAGGACAGCCAAGACATGGACCTGTTGGAGCAGGTCCAGAGGAGGGCCATAAAGATGGCCCTCCAGAGGAGGGATGGAACACCTCTCCTATGAGGAAAGGCTGAGAGTGATGAGATTGTTCAGTCTGGAGAAGAGAAGGCTCTGAGATGACTTTATTTTGGCCATTCAGTTCTTAAAGGGGGCCTATAAGAAAGATTGGGAGAGACTTTTTAGTAGGGCCTGTTGTGAT
>NW_008656656.1:8038-16638 GCF_000695815.1 Acanthisitta chloris | reverse complement strand
AGATATTAAAGAGAACTGGGCCCAACTGAAGCTGCATGGCACTTAGCAGCCACGAATTGTGCTGTTGGAAAGCACCACTGAAGGCCTACACAAAATTCACTCTCACCTTTCAGTGCGGCTGAATTGGTGTTTGGGTTTTAGCAGCAGAAGGGAGAGCAGGGGATGGGACACAGTACCTGTTGATATGACGTTGTGTAGACCATAACATTCTGCTGTTGGCCATCTGTGGTTATTAATCCTGCTGGCAACTGGTTAGCTAAAGAAAGAGCATTTTAAGAAGGTTAGACAGGAACTGATGGATAAACAGAGCCTTGTTTGATGTCACCATTCCAGAACCTTTAACTGTGTGCACTTCAGGGCTACAGAGCCATTCACCTCCTGACTACGACCACCCCACACTGAGTAGAGACACGTTTGTTCCTGAGTGTTACACGTAAAGTTTATTCCTATTAAGAAGAAACACTTAACTAAACCCAACTTAATTTTGCACTGGATAATCTAAAAGTAAAACTGTACCTTGTTCTTCCCCTGTGTCTGTAGCAGAACTTACACAGCTGTACACAGGCAAATAACAACAGGCTGTCCCTGAGCCAACAGGGTGTCCTTGTGGCTAAGAAGGCCAATGGAATCCTGGGATGCATTGGGAAGAGCATTGCCAGCAGGTCAGGGAGGTGATCCTGCCTCTATGCTCAGCCCTGGTGAGGTCACACCTGGAGTGTTGTGTCCAGTTCTGGACTCCTCGGGACCAGAGGTACATGGAGCTCCTGGAGCAGGTGCAGGGAAGGGCAAGGAAGATGCTGAAGGGACTGGAGCACCTCAGTCATGAGGCAAGGCTGAGGGATTTGCGGCTGTTCAGTCTCGAGAAGAGATGACTGAGAGAGATCTCATTAATGGATTCAAGTCCATGAATGGGAAGTGCCAAGAGAATGATCAGACTCTGCTCAGTGGGGGAAGCCAGTAAGGCAAGAGAGAACAGCAAAAACTGATGCCCAGGAAGTTCCACCTGAATACAAGGAAGAAGTTCTTTCCTGTGCAGTCAATGAGCACTGAAATGATTGCCCAGACAGGTCATGGATTCTCCCTCTCTGGAGGTATTCCAAAACCCTTTGGACACAATCCGGAACCATGTGCTCTAGGGTGGCCCTGCTGGAGTAGGGAGGTTGGATCAGATGACCCACTGTGGTTCCTTCCAGCCTGACCCATTCTGTGACTCTGTAGAGTGTAGTTTGCCATCCTGACCCCTGAAAAAGCAATCTCCAGCATTCAATATCCCAAGAAAACTGGAGAATTCAGTTGGCTTTGTTTAAACATGAGGTTGGCACTTGACCATACCCATGTGTGAAGACCTCAATGAAATCATTGAGCTGCTTTATAAAACAGGATCGATCAATCAGGTACTAAATCTTGTCAGTAAATCACAGAATAATCATGGTTGGTTGGAGTCCAACTATTAACCTGTCACTGCTGGAATCCCTGAACACTAAATCATATCCTCCAGCACCAGATCCAGACACCACTTAAACACTTCCAGGAATGGTGACTCCACCACCTCCCTGGGAAATATTCCAATACGTGAACACCCCAACAGGGAAAACATTTCTCCTAACATCTAATCTGACTCTGCCCTGGCTCAACTCAAGGCCATTCCCACTAGTCCTCTCCCTGCAGCCATAGCAGAAGAGACATCCCCCACCTCTCTCCAAGCCCTGTCAGGGAGTTGGAAAGAGCCATGAGATCACCCCTTCTTCTCTTCTCCAGGTTAACCAAACCCAACTCCCTCAGCCCTTCCCCATGTGCTCTAGCCCTTTGCTGCCCTCGCTGCCCTTGACTCACTCCAGAGCCTCAGTGTCCTTCCAGCAGTGAGTGCACAAAGCTGAGCACAGCACTGAGCTGTGACCTCCCCAATGTACCCAGTCCAGGATATATTCCTCAAGTAAGCATTCTGATGTCTAAAGGAAGTGCAGTTTTTACAAAAGCCATGGTGATAATACAATAAATTCAAAAGTATTACTTACTAAATGCTTCCTCTGTGAGCTCTTCACTTAGACCATCTCCAGTTGTAACTGTTCCCCCAATTCCCTTTTCTCCTTTCATTGCCTAGAGAACACAAAAAAAAAAAGAAAAAGAAGGCTCAAGATTTTTCTTTTCAAAACCCCAAGAGCTCTAGCCAAGCTTAGGAACTTGCAGAAGAGTCACTGTGCAGCAGCTGGAGCCTGAAATCCAACACCTGTAAAGCTCTATGGGATTTGAGAATGTGCCTCTTACGAGAGTGTTCTTCATCTTAGTCACACTCCTAAAACAAAGACTTGGCAAACCAGGACTGTGCAGCTCTAAGAAAGGCTTTCACCTTCTGCAGGAAGGCAAAGGTCTGTGATAATCCAGAAGGAGCAGTGAAGAGCATTTACAAGCAATCACAGACTCTCAGAACCTCCAAGAATGTGCAACGTTTACTCACCAACCATACACAAGTGCCATGATCATCACACAACTAAGAGATGACATTTAAAAGCAAGATGCTGAATTTCTTTTCCCACACCAAGGACTACAGCCAGAAAGGATCATCAGCACAGAAAGCCAAGGCTCCCAGTCATCTGCAGCAGTTTGACAAGTAGGAAGTTTGATGCTATATATATATATACATATATATATATATAAACATCTCAGAAAATAATATGGGCATTTAAAGTGCTCTCTGCAACTGTTTGCTGGAGACTAAATCCTCAGTTACAAGAGAGGAATATTTCACTGTGCATGGCACAGACAGAACTAGCTGGAATGAAGATTTAAAACTGATGAGCAAAACTATCCAATCCATCCAGCCAATTAAAACCTAATCCAACCACTCTGCTGCCACAGCAGATGTATCTCCAAAACGGCCAATTAAGTCCGAAAGTAGCACTGAGCCACTTCAGATTTCAGTAGCACTGAAGAACCAGTTAGGCATTGTTAATTAAAGCACATTCAGCACTGCCACAGCATGTACCACTGCCACGCAGAACTAGAGAAGGGTAGCACACAGCAGCCCTTCAACTTTTAGACTGCACCTCCTGTTACTCAGTTATCACAACAAATGACCTCAGGGAAGGAGAAGCTCTAAGTGCTGTCAGCAAATCCAATATCACTAGCCATTCTGACCCCATTAATAAAAAACCCCTTAGCTTTAGAAAACAAAGACACTCTGAAGAGCATCACTACCTACAGCACTGCCAGTCTGGGGGTGGAGGGAGGCAGACCAGGACTTTGGGGTTTTTTTAACCCAAGCAGAAGCAACTTCCTATTTCAAAAAGTCTGAACTGCTGAAAGGAGAATAAAAAGTCACTTTCTGCTAGAGAAGGGACAAATGAAATTGCTTGGAGAACATCCCCAGCATGTATGGTGTATCAAAAGCAAACTGAGGGACAGGCTACAAACCACCTGCACCGAGGCAGAAAGGCTTCCATGGGAATCATGATTCTGACACAAGGAAAACAGTTGTTCTTTTGCAGATCTGAAGTCCAGACAAACAAAAGGGCATTAAGCTGCTCCTCACAGGATGCAGAGGATGTTTGTCTTGGACAGGGTAAACCAACTTGATAAATGCCCCATTTGCAAAGCTATCAGTGGTAGATGGAGAAGGGGACATCATGCTGCTTTTGGTGTTGAAATGATGCTGAAACCAGTCTGACTCATCAGGCCCAAAGTAAAATATCCTGAGGGTGAGATGAAGATATGGTAAAACTGGTAAAGGAACAAACAAATGATACTACTGATAACTTATCTTAAACTGCTGAGCTGACACAGCTGGCCTGGAGACATCTTACAGTCAATCACTTTACTACTATAAAAGCCCAGTCCCAAATTTTAAGGGCAGGATCTTCTAACATATCTCCTCTTGGAGTGTATGTGTGAGGATTTCTCCCTGGAGTGGGGAGTGAGTCAAGGTCACTCCTCGAGGCTGAGAGAAAGAGATTTGCCCACAGTCATTGGCTTGGGTGACTAACATCAATCTCTACTTAATAATTGCTTTTACTGCTTTAATGCAACTGCTTTAACATTGCTTCAATATTGTTTTGTAGTGCACTGTATTATAATAGTTGTTACAGCTTCTATACTGTGTAGTAAATAATTCTGATTAACAACTTTTTGTCTAATCATTCTCATAATAAATCATATACATTTGTATAAATATCTCCTTAATCCCTGCAGGACAAAGCTGTACAGATGTTCACTTACACCTGTATAATCCTTTTGACATAAACCACTGACAAAGCTGGGGCTAAGATTGGATCCAGACCCACCAGGCTCCTCTCTGAGGAGTTTAGAAAGCAAGGAGGTCCTTCCTGCCCTTCAAGACTCAGCAGGAGCTTCTCTAAAAACTTTGTCTGAAGCTCCCACTCTGCCTGTGACAGCAGTCTGGTACAGCTTTATTGACTGAACACAAAGATCAAATCAAACATTCTTAACAGGCACCTTTAAAGGACAGAGCCATTCACTACAGCAATGTATTAGGGGATTTATTCAGTTGAAAGCTTTAACCACTCTGAATCAACAAGTCTCATCAAAATGCTTTCTTCCTCCTTTTTGTCTTGCTCTCCTCTAGAATGCTTTAAGCATTACATGACTCCCTGACTAATAGCTGTGAGATCCTGTGCAAGTTATCCATCACACAGTGACAGCTAAGGATAAACATAACCAGGTTAAATAACTGAGGAAATACCAAAGTATATACCAACCTCTCTGAATTTCTGGAGGTATAACTTCAAAGGTTCAACATAGCTATCAAACCCCAAGGTAGACATGGCAAAGAGAATGTCCTCTCCATTGATGGTCTTCCTTTTCTCTTGGTGACACCTCTCACTTGCTTCTGATGTTATAAAGCTGATGAATTCACTTACACACTCTTGCACACATTCCTTTGCGTCCTTAGCAATCTAGCAAGGAAAAAATATCATAAAAGATTCATTAAGACGCAAGAAGATGTAATAAAAACCTAACCACAACCCCCCCTCCCCAAAAGAATACATCAGGTAATAAAGAAAACATCTCCAAACCTGATGGTAATACCCATTTAGGCAACATCTGTATAGGGAACCACTGGATGTCATCACTGCTCTATGCAAGAACAGCTGCAACATGATTTTACCTCCGGTTTACTGTTTCAAGCAGCACACACAACTATCAGGATCTCCTGAAGTCATAACCATGTCCTGAACAAGCTTTTATCAAAGAATCAATCAGAGAATCATAGAATTGAGGGGTTGGAATGGACCTTACAGATCATCCAGCCCCAACCCCCTGCCCTGGGCAGGGACACCTCCCACCACACCTGGTCGCTCAAGGCTTTATCCAACCTGGCCTTGAACACTGCCAGGGTTGGGGCAGCCACTACCTCCCTGGGCAACCTGTGCCAGTGTCTCACGACCCTCACAGGGAAAAGCTTCTTCCTAATATCTAACCTAAATTTCCCCTCTTTCAGTTTGTACCCATTGCCCCTTGTCCTGTCACTGCAGCTCCTAACACAGAGTCCCTCTGCAGCTTCCCTGCAGCCCCTTCAGATCCTGGAAGGTGCTCTGAGGTCTCCACACAACCTTCTCTTCTCCAGGCTGAACAGCCCCAACTCCCTCAGCCTGTACATTTATATGTAAATGCATCTTGGTACTGCTTGCTCTGCTCACCCGTGTCTCAGCACCTCCTCATTTCAATGTCACAGCCCAATTCCACCTTCCTTTTCACAGCCCCAGCAGTTCCAACCCCACTCCAACACATCCCCACACATTGGGAAGGTGCAAGTAGTTTTATCCTGACCAGATTCAGGGACTAGAATAGATGCCTAGCAGCAAGTCTTTCTACTGCTTTAATATTCTGGTATAAATGCTCCAAATGAGAATCCAAATGGAGAAATAAATGCCTCTGGCAAGAATGAAAGAAGTAAATTTGGTTCTTGTTTTCAGTTGGACATAAGTAGTTTACCTGACTTAAAATTAGAGCAAGAATGACTCATGCTGACTTGGGAAGCTGACAGGAGTCAACACAAAGGTTATGGTAATTAAGACTGTTATTCTTCAGATGAGAAGCTGTTTGTATTAAAAAATGAAGCAGTAACTGTATGCAGAATCTTCACTAGCTCCTCTTTTATTTTCAGACATGCAGAATGAGATTTGCAGAAGTCACCAGCCAGCAGCTTCCCTTGCAGTTTCTCCCAGAAAAACCTGATTTTTCAAGATAGCTCTACATCCCATCTGCTAAATTCCTGAAGAAAAAAAAAATCTCATCCTGATCACTAAAAATTTATGACAATATGGACTAGGGTAGAGTGTTTTTTCACAGCAGAGTTATAAATGTAACATCCAGATCTCCAGAAAGCCCTGAACACTAGGAAAGTACAAGCAGATGCAAGTAAATTATGTCTTGCTTCTATTTAGAGTGATCTCAAAAGAAAAAAACTCCACCAGAAATCAATTTTAGCCAGAGGAAATGTTACTGGGGCTGGAAATGGATTGGAATACAATAGAGAAACAGCAAAGGTTTAAGATGAATGCGTAGTATAATCAAACACACAAGCTCAGCAGAATGGATCAAAAAGTCCATTCTTAGAAGAAATAAAATGAGGCTTTCAATATCTGTCCTTATCTGCTACCTGGTGCAAGGCAGAATTCTGAGGCAAGTTTGGCAGAAGAACTGAGTGCTGGAACACTAACCATTCTCTTTCCTTCAGGATGTGGGCTGGATTTTTACTTCAGTCAAAAGGGGTTCACTTATTCCAAGTTTTATGCACCTCAATAAGAGCATATTAAATCCCTTGACTGAATTCCATAAGAAATGTTCTTAGTGGTACAGGATTGTCACCAAGTCGGATCCTCTACAACAATTTCAGAGAACATCTCAGGCAAGGAGAACACTTGGGAGTCTTGCAGAGAACACTGTTCTGGATGCAGCCACTACTAAAAGCCTAACAAAAATGGATTTGGTCTCAATCACCTCCTGCTCCCATTTTTTTTCCTTTTCTTCCCAAATAAACCTGCATAATTTGGAAAAATATATTGTTCTACCAGCTCGAGTTCACCGAGAGGGAGGATTTAAAACCCATCAACACACTTTCTTTGCCAGACAAGGGTATTACCTTTCCTGTTTGGGGTATGGCATTTTTCATTATCCTTGCCACATTTGCAATGGGAAGATAAATATCTTGTTCTCTGAAACTCTCTTTTGAGCCATTTGTATCTTCATGGTCGTTCATGCTGTCCTCTGTGTCTAATGAAACAAAGGAAAGTTGGCAAAAACTGTAGGGTAGGCAATAATGAAGGCAGTTTCAAATCTTACACTGAAGGATGAAGCACAGTGTGTTAATGTTGTAGAAATAATGAAAAATAAATAGGTGCAGCACCAGGGTAACCTTTATAAAGGTATCATCTTTATCACCTCATGCACAGAAATGCACATGGCTGATCCCCAAACATGTCAAATGTCAAAACACAGTTGTTTTTGTTATCACCTCAAGGTCTTGGTGCCAACATGGAAAACCCCAAACCCTCCCTCAGACTGCAGAAAAAATGCTTCATACTGTAAGGCATTTTGGATACAAACAACTGCCAGTTCTTCACCTGAGAGAAGATGGAGAATTATACGAGAACTGGAAGGAAACAGAGATATACACACACACAAACACAAACAGTAGTACTTACTGTAACATTCCTTACCATCATGAGGCTGTATGACATAGTGACTGCCACCAATATAATCTCCAGCAATTCCTAACTGAGAAGCATCCGTCGTGGAGCTATCACCATCCATCTACAACCAGAAGACGGAAACCTTTCAGGTGGTGATTGTTACACTATTCAGTGCAGCTATTACTGCAAACCAGCACATTCATCTACTTTATGAGTCAAATGTATACAAACCATAAATATCTTGTCATTTGAGAACAGCATCCCCACTGTGGTTACTGAGCTTTATTGACAGAGGAAACAGTTAAACTGTTTTGTGAGGCTTCCTCAAATACTCAGCCAGAGGCACAGATCATCTGGTTCATGCAGCATATATATAAGCAATCTTGTGTTGTTCCCATGAGTCTGACCAGCACAGATCAAGGTATGTTTCTCTGGACAACCCTCAAAGCCTGCAGCAAGCCCCTGAATGCTTTACCTGCAGTTACTACAGAGTACATCCTCCACTCACCTTTACCCTCCACTCAAACAGCTTTTGTCAAGCCCACTGACAAACTCCTAGCCAAACCTCTCTGGCTCTGCAACCTCATCCTCTCCAAGGCAGCAGTCACTCTTGGGTGCCTTCCAAGTCATGTTTTCCTTTGCTGTTGCTGGTCCTGCCCTGCCTCACTCTTCTGGGCATCCTCCGGTGCTCCTCCGTCAAATTCTGACATGGTGGCCAATAAGTGAGGCTCTGGAGATGGGGTCATAGTTTAATAGGTAATTTGAATGCCAGGAGAAAGAGAGAAGCTAAAAGAGACAGTACTGGAGTACCTCCCCTATGAAGACAGGCTGAGGGAGTTGGGGCTGTTCAGCCTGGAGAAGAGAAGGCTGTGTGGAGACCTCAGAGCAACTTTTCAATATCTGAAGGGCCTACAAGTGATAGGACAAAGGGGCAATGGGTTTGAAGAAGGG
>NW_008656656.1:0-7883 GCF_000695815.1 Acanthisitta chloris | reverse complement strand
CCCCTGCCATGGCAGGGGGTTGGGACTAGATGATCTCTAACGTCCATTCCAACCCTTAAATTCTATGATTACTTCTATCCCTCTTACTGCCAAGCTACACACACAGCCCTGGGGAGGAAGAGCCTGGCAGGATTAACTTGCTGACCTACCCCAGTTATGCAGGTACCCTGGAGTCTTTGGAGAACAACCTCTGCCCCAAAGGGGCACGTGGTCATTGCCAGTGAGACCACACAGCTCACTTCTTTCCACAGCCATTAGCCTGAAGAGGGAGGGAGAAGCAACATTGTGCTATTTTTATACCAACCCAGAAATATGAGCATTTAACCTCTCTCTAATGTGCACTTTGCCTGTGGCCACAGGGCTGAGTTCTGCTTTCAAACTTTTAGGCAAAGTCCGGTGTTACAACTGGCTACAGATGCATAAAGTAACCTGAGCACTGCTCATATTCCAGGCAATACTACAACAGCTGGACAGAGCATTAGGAGCTGCTCAAGAGAAAAAAAACCCTCTTCTACCTCTTTTTCACTGTACAAAATATTACACACACACACTTTTGAAAAGAACTTCGGGTCCCTTTCAATGGGCTTCTGTAAAACAGTGTCACACGTCTCACGCAGCAGCTCTGCCCAAAGGAAGGGCAGTGGTTTAGGCATTAGCATCCTATGGGCCAACCTTCACATAAATTCACTTCGTCTGCATTTTGCAGACTCTTTGTTGGGAGGTTTAACTTTGCTTTTCCATTTTCCAAAGGGTCTGCAGTTTGCTTACTCAGCTTTCTGTAATGACAACGCAAGAATATCACAGTCCTACACATCAAGATGACCAAAATTGATGCCACACATCATTAAGAGAGTTGTGTCTCTCTCTTCCTTCTGCAATTTGAAACATTCTGCAGCCTGGTAAGTCCCAAAAGCTACCTCCAAAATTAAGTTAAATTTTAAGTTTAATTTTCTGGCAGTTTTGTCCTCAGTTTCAGCTCTCTGATCCCTACTAGAATTTGACTCAGTGTCTCAACAATCTTTGTGTTAAGTTTTCTCAGCCCCCGTACAATTTGAAATATTGGAAAGTTCATAGAATCATAGAATTTAAGGGTTGGAATGGACCTTACAGATTATCTAGCCCCAACCCCCTGCCCTGGGCAGGGACACCTCCCACCAGAGCAGGTTGCTCAAGGCTTCATCCAACCTGGCCTTGAACACTGCCAGGGTTGGGGCAGCCACAGCCTCCCTGGGCAACCTGTGCCAGTGTCTCACCACCCTCACAGGAAAAAACCTTTTTCTCACATCCAACCCAGACTTTCCCTCCTTCAGTTTGAACCCGTTACCCCTTGTCCTATCACTGCAGTTCCTAACAAACTCTCTGGCTCCCTTGTAGGCCCTTCAGATACTGAAAAGTTGCTCTGAGGTCTCCACATAGTATTCTCTTCTCCAGGCTGAACAGCCTCAACTTCCACAGCCTGTCCTCATAGGGGAGAGTTCTTTTTTTTTCCTTTCTCAGTCTTCTATGAACTATATCTTCTACAACACTTCCTTCCTCCAGGACTGGATGTGGCACTTACTGCCATGGTCTAGTAACCATGGTAGGGTTGGACTCGATCATCTTAGAGGTCTTTTCCAACCTGAATGATTCTATGATTCTATGACTGCAATATTCTTCCAGTTTTTGCAGGGATGTAATAGTTCACTGGTTTCTGCTCACCCCTCCTGCATTCTACCCCATCTGAACCTTTACTGCCAATGTTGTTTAAGCAAGCATCTTGCTTTCATTAGCCCAGTTCACCTTCAAAGGACAACTCCTGCCTAAATCTCTTTCAAACCTCTCCTGCATCTGTAGACAGTTTTGGCTGTATTAGACTAATGTATCCCCAGGGTACTATCTTTGCTTCTTTTCTGAGTGCACATTTCCAGACCTGCTTACAGGATGTGTTATTTCACCATTCGTGGGAATTTGCATGGAGGCTAATCAACATTGTGAATCTAAAAGAGAGATTAGCAAAATTGACAGGAAAAGGCTTGAAACAGAAAAAGGCAGATCTGACTGAGAGAAAGACAACAGGCACTGACAGCTTAGTATCAAGTGAAATTACTTCTGCTGGTATGACTTTAAGACAGATTTTTAGCTGCCAGGACAAGCATGGGACAGGGGATTACGGACAGCGTAACAGCCTTGGCATAACCAAATCCTAATCCAGGATCATAGGCTAATTCAGGTTGGAAGGGGCCTCAGGAGGTCTCTACTCCAACCCTTGCTAAAGCAGAGTCAGCTCCAAGCTCAGAGCAGATCACTCAGGGCTTTATCTAGCCACATCTCAGAGACCTCCACAGACAGAGTCTGCCCAGCCATCCTGCAAGTCCCTCCAAGGCTTGGCTGGCCTCACAGTGAGAAGAGGAGCAGCATCTCTGCACACTACTTCAATCCAAGTCAGTTGATGGACAAATTTCAGCCAGATTTGTCATTTAATTCAGATCTAGATCTAGGCATCTGAATATAGCAACTGTAATTAATACACCATCCAGTCATCCTACTAGTGTTTCTTTCAGCCTGATGGATGACACAAACATGACCTTGCTGAAAAGTGTGGCCAGTGCTATCTTGGTCAGCTCATAATAAACACAGTTACATGCTCAGGTATTACAGTTTTCATTTCAGATGTTCAGAACTCACATCAATCACCACATTATCTGACTGTTAAGCTCAGCACAAGGTCTGTAATATGTACAAGGTGCAGAAATTGTGAACACACTGCTCTCAGTACACTGTTGCTAATGACTCCCTCTCCTTTAAACAACCAAACACAGAGAACTAAAAAAACCCTCTGGATACATGAAACGAACTTTCAGTGTCCCTGAAGTTACTCTAGAAAGGCAGCAGTCCAACACAGCATAGAAACAACACCCTGCCTACACTGACTGCAGTCACTGGGAGACTAAAAGGGTAACAGCTCTTATGCTGGCACATGTTGTAGGAAGAGCTACTACTTTGGAAAGAAATAGATGCTAAATTTCACGAACAGGCAAAACTCTGGGAGATCTAATCCTGAAAGGTTCACATGGGCAAGAATAGCTTTAGCCTCTGGAGCTGTTCCAACCTGCTTTAAAGAGAAGGAGCCACTTGCAGGTTATACATTCCATTTGCATAGCAGTTTCGGCACACAGGTGCTGCAGTGTCTGTTCATACCAGAGTGTCTCTTACAGCTGTGTGACCAGCAAACTGCAGGAGAGAGGAGGCCTTCCAGCATCTCAGGGTAGCAGCATGTGCTGCAGATATCTGCAAGAAGCACTTCCTACATGTCGTACATTACCTTCAGCCTTCAGTGCTAGGAAAACATGGAAACTCCTCCAAGCCTGAAGGTTTGAAGGTTGGGTGGAGACCGCAGAGCACCTTCCAGAATCTGAAGGGGCTCCAGGGAAGCTGCAGAGGGATCTGTGTTAGGAGCTGCAGGGACAGGACAAGGCGCAATGGGTACAAATTGAAGGAGGGGAAATTTAGGTTAGGCAGTTTTGCTGTGAAGGTGGTGAGACACTGGCACAGGTTGCCCAGGGAGGCTGTGGCTGCCCCAGCCCTGGCAGGGTTCAAAGCCAGGTTGGATAAAGCCTTGAGCAACCTGCTCTGGTGGGAGGTGTTCCTGCCCAGGGCAGGGGTTGGGGCTGGATGATCTCTAAGGTCCACTCCAATCCCAAAAATTCTATGATTCTACGCCTACACATGGACTGAACCAAGACTGAGAGGCAAACATATCAGAAGTGCCAACATGTCAGTCTCTGAAGTGACCATGCCACCATCTGATTTTTATCAGCAACCAGGAAGATAAGCAAAGTACAAGACACAAAAATTCAGCACTACACTGCCAAAAAATACCCAAGAGCAGCACCAAGTTTTCTGCTAGTGGTTTTCGGTTTGGTTGTTTTTCATCTCTAAGAAAAAATTACTACTAGGAATATATAAATTCCTTGATGCATGGAAATTAACCTGAGAAACATGTTAAAAGACAAACAGTTCAGATCAAGGGCATCCAAGCAAATTCAGTGACAAGATGCAAGTGAATGAATTTGCAGGTTTACACTGACATCTGATATATATATTCTGGAGGATGCTTAAAAAAATACATTCCTGTCAGCTGCCCACAACTCAGACTGTTCCTATGACATGTCTATACTAAATTAATAAAACTTCAGTATATCCAAGTAAATCTTGCATCCTGTTTCATCTTAAGAGCTCACTTGAGAGTACTGTCAGTGGCTCAGCTAAGAGGTAACTGAAGAAGAATGCAAGCCCAGACCTTTTAGCACTGAGGAGAGGAAGGGACTGAAGCTTAGATCAGTACAAAAGGAAAAAATAACCCAACAAAAATTAAAGAAATGAGATTTTTGTCTTCAGAATGGGCAAGTTATCTGGCAATGATTGCAAATATCATAGAACCAACCAGGTTGGAAAAGACCTCCAAGATCATCAAGTCCAACCCTACCATCATTACTAGACTATGGCACTAAGTGCCACATCCAGTCTCTTCTTAAAAACCTCCAGGGATGGTGAATCCACCACATCCCTGGGCAGCCCATTCCAATGCCTGATCACTCTCTCCATAAAAAAATCTCTTCCTAATATCTAACCTAAACCTCCCCAGGCAGAGCCTTGAGTCTGTGCCCTCTTGTCCTCCTGCTGGTTGCCTGGGAGAAGAGACCAACCCCCACCTGACTCCAACCTCCTTTCAGGGAGTTGTAGAGGGTGAGAAGGTCTCCCCTGAGCCTCCTCTTCTCCAGGCTGAACACCCCCAGCTCCCTCAGCCTCTCCTCATGGGACTTGTGCTTGAGTCCCTTCACCAGCCTCGTTGCTCTTCTCTGCACCTGCTCCAGCACCTCAATATCCCTCCTGAACTGAGGGGCCCAGAACCTCAAAGGGAAACCAAAGGCCTCTTGTGATTTAAGTAATTCATGTGGTATTTATTCCCACTGTCTCCCAAAATTGCTACCCAACAAGAGGGACAGCAATGCTATGCAATGAATAGAAGCACTTGGTACACATTCTACACAGTTGTTTCTGCCAAAGAAGGACAGAAATGAGAACTAAAGTTATTAGTAGTAACTGTGGATTAATTTTGCCACACCTTATCATGAGAGATGTAAAGCTGTGGAGCATAAACAGCAGCAGAGACACCAAGTTTTATTTGAGCTTTCTGCACCCTCACCTGCTGCTCCTAAACAGAAAGACTTTTCAATTGAAAATACAATTTTAATTTCCCTTAATAACTTCTGGAGAAGCTAATTTCCCACTAAATTTATACTTGGCAGTGTCTCCTGCAGCAAGAAACACAGACTGGTGGATGCATTCACAGGATGTTGCTCCAGCAGATACACAAAAACGTGAAGTTAAAGCCCCTCGGCACGTGCCCAGAACACAAACAGATGCTGCACATTCTCTCTCTCTCCCCCCCCGCCCATCTCAAGCTTCTCTAATCTCTCAGATTCAGTGTTTTTCCCCACAGCAGAATAACATCAGGAGAAGCAGAGTGATGCTGAGAGGACCCGACAGCGTCACTAAGGGTAGTTGTCGTCTCGGCTGTACCAGGCTCCTTCCCCTGGACCACGGGGAGGATATCCAAACAGGGCATTGCTACCTTTCCACCTTCCTTCTCCATGTGCCTGTCCATCAACCCTATGTCTCATCTTATAAGCTCCAATGTCACTGGCCCCAAGTCCTCTTCACATGGACACAGCAGTGCTGTAGTGTGGTGGCTCCTTACAAGCTGGTAAACATTCACAGGCACAGTTAGCTCCAATATATATGCATGGACTAACAACGTATGTACTTCACATCAAGCAGGAGAGGATCAGTGGCACAGAGTATGTAAGAAATTGTGTTTCCATGCATTCCCTCTTTTGGCAGTAGAAGGGAGAAGCTGGAGGGGAAAATAAACAAGATGAACAGAGGAACGGAGGCAGTTTTGTTGCTTTTGCAGAAGCTGGAAGAGGGCACAGACTGTACCAGCACCTCCTTCCTCCTGCAATCTTACTGAAATCCCCATTTTACCTTTCCATATTAAGTTTCTGATACTTCTATAGCATTTTTTTTGCAAAAAACCTAAGTTTATCTGTTTATTAAAGCAGCAATCCATAAGTCCTGCCTTTTTCTTTTGGAAGTTTGATAACACTTTTAAGTTGGTTATGTTCTTCTTTCACTGCAATAGTACCTCAAGTGTGCCAAGAAGCTTTATCCTCACAAGCAACAGGACAAGTAAGAGTTTTACAAAGCTACTTCAGACTAGACCAGTATTTTCAGGCAAAATTACTGAGTTTGCTGACACTTTCTTTTATTCTACCAGTGCTATTCACCTATGTTGTTTAGTGTGCACATAGTCATGTTTGCCACTTTTCACAAGCATCCTGCCACCAAAACATCAACTCGCAAACACTGTTCCCCTAAAGTACTACCACAAAACTCAGTACTAACAGTCAGGCTTCTTTCTAAGTGAAATTTTAAAGGTGAAGCCACACCAGAGATCTGCATTCGAAAGCACCAAAGAGCCTTGCAATCCTCTGTCAACAAAACAAAGTTTCAGTGTTTCACATCTTCACAGTATCTTAAACAGTCTTTTTCATTAAATTTCTGACCATCGCCTCCCCTCATGTAATTATCACCTCTTATTTGAGAGGTTATCTATTAAGCTCTGAACTGCTGTAACTGTCAAATATTGAAGTCTGAAGAGTAATATCCATTATTATTTACGGATTATATATATTACAGCCAGCATTCTTGACTCCTCTCAAATGTAACATCACAGCTGCCAGTGCTACCTGCCAGGACCATGTATAATCACCTACTCCATGCAGAGCACAGGCAACTCAGAGACCTCATCATGATTCAGATTGAACCACCTCGGGTATCCTAGAGAATTACAGATGGATCCTCCCTTAACATCATAGCTGTCATGCCACAGGCCACATAAGCAAGGAAAAAAGAGAAAGGAAGCACTAGCTCATTGTTTAGTAACACTATGCTAATGATGCTGATAAACACCATTTCTCCACTCCTGCAAGCCAATTAAAGCCAGACCATGAATAATGCCCAAAGTGGTTCCTAGAGCCTCTTTTGAGAAAACTGCAATTACTTATCTCTTTTTTTAACTGGCAGTAACTTCCACCTCTCAGGAAGAGAAGCAAAGGTTACTACATATCACAGAGTATGAAATCCTGGTTCCTACATCCCTAACTGCCTAGAAATGTTAGGGTTACTGCCATCAATTTGTTTTGCCCTTCCAAAAGCAATTCAAGCACACTAAGTGTCTTTTACATGACAGTTCTTTACAGACCAAAACCTTTTCGGTTAAGCCTGGAAGAGATAGGTAAAGCTGGAAGTTATTGATGCTGTATCACAGCAGGACCCACAAAAGCTTCCCTGACCAGTGTATCTTACTAGATAACATTACTAGGATGCATTAATCTTCCTTGTTTTCCAATATGACTGTGAATAACCTACACAATACTCTTCAGGATGACAAATAATTAATTGCTGGATAGGCAGAAGAGTGGCTGGCACTCACAGGGACGCCCCAGAACACCTGCCAAGCACATGAGAGTTGTGTGGACATCCATAATGGCATTGGTAATCCTGTCTCTGCTGTACCTGCCACGTGTGCCACGGGACAAGTTGTGGCCGTGCCAGATGATCGATCTCATCTCCTCACTTCGTGCCCTTCAGTGATGCAACGCTGCCAGCGCCTGGGCAGGGGGAGAACCTTCCTCCTTACACACACAGCCTCCCAGGCTCCCTCGCACCTAACTCACACCTGCTCATAGGCGACTCACCTATCACGACCCCTTGTTTACAAACCCAACATGCCAGCGAGTCCTGTTAATCAGCAACTTTATACCGGATCGCTGAATTCC
>NW_008656655.1:9475-14515 GCF_000695815.1 Acanthisitta chloris | reverse complement strand
GCCCCGAGCCGCGGTGTGGCCGCCGCGGTGACTCTCCGAGCGGGGCGTGCCGAGCCGGGCTGCGCTCAGCCGGAGAGGTCCGAGAGCCTCAATTGCCCCCATCGCCTGCTGGAGATGTGTTCGTGTGTCTGCGCTGCCACGTACAGAGCCCTGCGGGAATTCGCAGGCATGCGCAGGCAGAGCATTTATCCAGGTATGTGTAACGTTGCACAGCCTACGATAATGCATAAAATGAAGACTGTTAACATTTCGCTGCCTGTCGTGATTCTTGTTTGCATTCGTTCTCATACTTTAGAATTTTATTTCAGCAAGAAGCGTGGAGCAACAGATCAGCACTCTTTTTGTCCCTGTCAGCATCCAGGCTTTGTTGGGAGATAGTGATGATTCAGCCATTGGACTAATCTCAGATGAGACCTGTGTTTGCTAGAAAGAGTAAGATATCACATTTTATGATTAGGAAAGAGTTTGTTCATCGTTGTCCTTTAATTATCTGCCAGGGAGCAAGGCTCTCCTCTTGGCTTACAAATCAGGATCAATGAACTCTAGAACTCCATGGAAAGGCTTAACACTACTGCTTTATGGGGTGAATTGTCAAATACACGAAACATGACAGCTGTGTACTTGTACCTCAAGAGCACAAACACAATCGATCAAACACATTGCAAAATTCTGCATCTGCCTGCTATGTTTTCTTTGGGTTTTTACCTCTTGTTCATGCTGAACAAATAGAACTTCTTCTGTCCCTACAGCCTTTGAAGCTAAATGTGTCTTTTTCAGTTCCTAACAAAAAAAAATAAATGTGCCAGTTGTGGATTCCAGTGGTTATTACATAAGACACAAGTAAAACATACACATTCTAGCTATCCATTGCCATCTTAGGATCTGAAGTAGGATGAATCTTTATGATTTGTGCCTCACAGTTCTACAGATTAGGGATTTGTTTCTCTTTTATATATAGAAGTGAGTGTGTAACATATAATTTTGCATTTGTTTTAAGCAGAGACTATTAAAAACCATGTTAGCATGGACAGGTCTTCCACCCAAATGAGTAACCTCACAAAAAGTACCTCACTGCTTAATCATTGTTGACATTTGGAAGCAACAAGGTTTTAATTAATAGTTCTGCTGATGATGCATGAATTTCAAATATTCATTTTGCTTTCCACTTAATTAGCTACATAAAACTAATAAGCAGGGACAATAGAGGTAAAAGTCTCTAAATGACAGAAGAAAGAGGAAGAAAGTACCACGGTCCCTTTTCAGGACATAAACTACTCTGTTAAAACAAGACAGTAAGTACTATGGACAATGTAAATACTTATTTTGTCTATGGTGATCTTTTCATCTCTTGCACCTTTCTCAGTTAAAATAATGTCATTGCTGTAGGAGTTATTCCAGGTTGCCACAGTGGGTGTAGCTAGCAGTTGTTTTAAGGTGGTTTTTTCCAAGACCCTTTTATATCTTTCCTTTGCTCTTATTTTTCCTACCATAAATGCTAAAGAACTGCTTTTTATTAGGTATTTTATTCCAAGAAACAGTCCTGGAATCTCAGCAGCAGAGAGCGATGTAAAAACCTTCAATTTCTTTTCTCCTTTTCCTGTTATTTCTTCTGTATGTACATATTTCCCCTTCTAATATAGAATCCTTCTGTAAGGGTATTTGGTGAAATTAGCGAGAAACTGACTTGAGGCCAGTCAAGCTGGAAGGGTGGGTTTGTTTTTTTTTGTTAGGCAAATCGTTTAAAAACAAGAGGAAAAAAACAAGTGATGCATACAGGGAAATGCCTGTTCTTTGGACTAGAAAACTGAAGACCTGGCAGTTCCTTGGATGCAAAGAAAAGTTCCTGACTTACAAGGACTCTAAAAAGCTAACCAGTGAGATTGCCTAATAAACTCCTAGAAGAAATGCTAGAAGTCTTCTTACTCATTGTTAATTCAGCTAGAGTAAGCTTTCAAGTAGTATATACACAGAAGATTGCAAGGCTTGAGGGAAGAGTCAGGGTTTGGTAAGACAGGTTAAAACAACTAAAGGTTGAAGCAACTCAGCTGCAATAAAGCTTTGTGGTTTTTTTTTATTTTAAATCCTTTGTGAAAATTGAGCACTGCTCTTAAAGATCCCATTTGCAGTATAACACTACTAATTTGCCTTTTCTCGGTAGGACATAGGTATATTTGTGGGTTTTTCATCATGGCAACTCCCTGCTCACTTTTGGACCTGGAAGACTTACGTCCAAAAACTGTAACAGTCATGAAGCAGCAGATTGCTCTCCACTCACACAGCTGTGCTGTATGCTTGGAAATCAGTTCCTGTCTGTGACATACCTTGAGAATTCTTTGTCTTAGCATCAGACATGAGTGTGAAAGTTAATCTGAAAAGCAGTAACTCTCCTGAAGTTCAGCACGTCATGATCTCATTAGCTAAATAATGCAAAGCAGGTAGAGTATAGGGTGTATGTAAGGAGGGCAATGACTAGTGCTGGGTACTGCTCTCCACTCTGCAAAATTAATACTGCAAGTGAATGTGTAACCTGTTTGTTTGGGAGGAAGCAGTGTGTTTGGTCTGAAAAGTCATTGGACAGAGAGTGATGCAGTATCTACAGGGGCTGTCTCTAGTACCTCTGCTACTGATGGGGGAAGTTAGCTTTGAACTTCTTTACTGAAGGAGAAATAAACCACACTCATTCTAAATAATTGATGGCTGTTGTTCAACTCTGAAACTCTTGAAGAGAAAAATAGAGGAGTAGTATTGTTTCTGTGTACTGTTCTGAGACAGTGTTCTGAAGAAAAACCTACTGCTATCCTTTTTGTATGTGAATATTCCCTGTGGAAGCTTTACTAGTGCATCTGGTGCATGTCTTCTTCCAGAGTTACACAGGTAGGTACTAAATGGAACTGAGGAGAGCTCACTCTCCATGTGTTTCAGTTTCTTTTGTCTTCAACAGGAAAAGCTTCAATTGGAATATAAATATTTTTTTATCCTGAAATGAAATGTAGGCATCTTTGGCTGTCCAACAGTAATTCCCTTTCTGACATTCCACTTTTAAGTGGAATGTCACTTTTTTTTTCCCTGACATTCCACTAACTTTAACTGTTAAACAGAAGTCTTTCCATGCAACTGAAATACACCATGATTTCTTAACTGGCATTTTGAATAATTGTGGTGTTTGGGTTTTTTCCTTCTAATTATGAATTCTAAAATTAGACCTAGGAACAAGAGCGATTGTACTGTTGTTTTCTTAAATGAGGTCATTTTGTCTTGTTTTGGCTTAGAGTGCAGCTCCACAAACAGTTGCATCAGCAACTGAGGGCTAAACTAGCAAAATAGTAGAAGGAGTTGGGTGAGGAAAAGGGCAGAAATCACTTAGTCAAGCTTTGCTACTGGAAAAAATGTAATGTGGAGCCATTTATCATGTTAAACCTCAGTCGTGTATTAAGTGTATCTAAATGTTATTCTTAGTTTCTGCATGATATTTTCACAGAAGTGATTTGTAAAAACAGATATGGAACTGTTTTTCCATATAGGAAAAACTTGATTTTCTGCAGGAAACAATTATTTCTTTCATGTGCTTATGGTATTTTTAGAAACATAAAGAGATTAGAGAAAACCTGAAGGCTTCTGACTGGGTTTCTAATGACTCTTCTTTAATATTAGAAATGCAAGCTCTGTCTAGAAGACTCTGAAACAGTAACAACATTGTAAGTGTTGTAAAAAGTTCTGCTGTTGAGACGGAAAGGGATTTTTAATTAAATGAGTGGACTAGACCATTGGGGTCCAGCTGTGGACAAGATGAAGCAGGCAGCTAATAAAAATGTAAGCTACTGGCTGATCTCACTTGATGGCAGAATTAGGATGTTATCAGAGCAAATCTGTGGCAAAATTTGTCCCTTTTAGCAGCAGTTACTTTCCATTACTTTGGTCTAAGTGCAGTTTCACTTTCTTATGAGTCATTAGAATTACAAGAATTTAATCTTAGAAGTCCTGATTTGTATTTGTAATCAATAATAGCTGTAATATTTATATTAACATTACACTTAGTGCTCTGCTTCCGGGTGTAATAGCACTTCTCATGTATATTTAAGATGGCTCTCATTTGTTTAAATACAAAGATACAGCATTTGCAAACACTTAAACAATGCTCTTGCGAAATAGCCAAATAAGTGGAAACAAATTTCCCAAATAAAGGGATTTATTCTGTGTCAAAAAATTTTAGTATTTTTCCCCATTCGCATTTGCTGTTCCTTACCCTTTAATTTTCAGTGGCTGACAGCAAAGTTATTGTGTGTTTACAACAACTCAGCATATAAGGTATCCTTCCCTCCTACTACTTAAACATTTCCCACTGTTGGCAATGTGAAGTGTTCTGTATATAGTCTTTGGAAGTGGGGGAGGAGGGAGGAGGTTGTTTTTAGAAATTCCTTTGGGTCTAAATACCATGCACCAATTTAGAATCAAAGTAGCAATTGGTAGGGAAAATGTTTTTGTGTAACAGGCATGAGCCACACTGCCAGCAGATGTTTCTTTAACCTGCTACATCTGACAGCATGTCTGGAGAGCCTGTGCCTGTGGCTTTGATGACACTAGGTTTGGTAACCTCTTGGGTGCATTCTGAGTGTGCTTTTATGGAGCAGGAACTTGTGTAGTAGATGGCACCAACATTGCATAATGCAGTTTGTAATTACCGGGTAGTGTGTTCAGGGAGCAGTCCCTGTAACATAATGTGAACCAATGCTCTTCTATCTGCTCAAAAGGCCTGGAGAAAGAGACTGCTGTTTCATTTCTTAAAAGTACTGAGTGTCCTGGAGATCACTTGGGTGCCTCAGGCTGCTCAGCCTGGAAAAATAAGGCCTTTCGTAAAAACACTCCTAAAAATAGATTTGAAGTCTAATGTTAACCTCCTGGAAATGTATCTTTGTAATGTTAAATGAAATTTGCAGGGTACTTGGGGTTTAAGATGTAGGATTCTTCACATATTCACTGCTGCTTTTCAGCTGGGATTTTCCCGAGCTTTCCATGTAAGCATCTGCACGGAGCATGAGGAGA
>NW_008656655.1:825-9434 GCF_000695815.1 Acanthisitta chloris | reverse complement strand
TCGCTGCTGCAGGGAGATAGCCTGGTCTCATCTACTAGCTTGTTTCTGTGCATAGCTGTTCCTCTCTGACTAAAACCCAGGTACTTGTGGGGCTGCTGCTGCCATCATGGGTCATCTTCTGGATCTCAGTGCTCAGCCCTTAGCATTCTCATACTTGAGAAAAAGGCATCTCACCCTTCTGTACTCTCTCCATCCTCTCTTTAGGAGCATACAGAATGTGTCAGAACTGACACCCTCCACTATAAAGACAGGTTCCAGAGCTGAAAGTGAGAACAGTTGCTGAAGAGTTAAGGTTTCTAAGGGTCTGGCATTGAATTAATGACAAACTGGACCTGGAAAGAACTGGTCATATTAAAAGAGAGGGGAAGATGTGTTCTGGTTTTGCTTTACCCTCTTTCATTTTCTTTTCCTCCCATTTTCCTTCTGTCTTTTATTTATGCAGTTGTGTTTAAAAATAGGCCATTTATTGACTATTGTTTTGGAGGTGCTGCCAGGTACGGCTGCAGGTCTAGGGATTTGACCAAGTCCTATTAAAGTCAATTGAATGTAATGGCTTCACTAGCTCTCAATGGAGATAAATTGAACTCTTTGTAGAGTTATCTCAGTATTTTAAATTCTGTGTCTGTGTATAATTCTTGCAAGACAAAATATTACATTTTTGAAATCTGAAATTCCTTCAATTTTTTTAAGCAGTTTAGTTAAAAATATGTAAGATGTCAAGCACACCAAAGCTGTCCTGGTTAAGTCTAGGTCTAGCCAATATAACTTGCCTTCTGCACTACACTTCAACAGTCTTTAATTATGTGATAACATAAGATTTTAAACCAGATACACCTCACTTATACTTTTTTCATCAACCACAGCTGATATGTAACACTGTTCTCTTTGTGTTTGACAGTATGAGAAAAAAAGTCTTTGCCTATATTACAGTTTTAATGAATGTTAGAAAATTATAAGCCATTTGCATTAGTTACTGTGAATTTAACGGATTATTAAGGTGTCAAGAGACTTAGTTGGTCGATTCCTGTGGCTGTGAATTAAACAGTGATAATGAGACAATTGCTTAGAGTTAAGTTATGGTATTAATTATTTTGCTGACTTATGGTTAATATATTACTGAAAAGAAACACTGTTACACATGTGGAAACGCAAGTTTTTATGGCAGATTCCAATTTGCTAATTCTGACCAAAGGCAAGAAAATAATAGAAATACTTTCTGAATAGGGAGCTTACAAGTGATTCCATACTCTCTTTAGAACGCTTTGAAGAACAACATCTATTGTCTTTTTGATTGTGCCTTTGTGTTTGAGGACTGGTACTATTGCAAATACAAGCAATTCTTCAGTAGCTAATAGTAAAGCTAAGGGATTGTACAAGTCTTGATGATGATGATGATTATTTCGAAAATTGAGGCACTGTTTGTAAGGTATGCTGTAATCACCTTTAAAGAGTACTGTACACACAGAGGAAAAAAAACACTTTTGTTCTAAGTGAAACTGAAGAGTTACTGCCCTGAGCTTGTTACCTTCTCCCTTTGTGGTATATTTTTGTAGTTAACGATCAGATTCAAGAAGCCTTGATTCCTCAAACTTCCACAGTGGTGATGGGGGTGAAGTACTGTGTTTTCATCCAGATTACTTATTTACTGTTACAACATGAAGGAATTCTTTGGGACAGGCACTATGCAAAAGTCAGATGAAAAGGCTCTCCCTGATTTAAGGAGATTTATTGGATTTTTTTTAAAAAGAAAGATTAATTACACAAGGTTTAGAGCATTATCTGCTCCAGCACCTGGCTGCAAGACTTTTTCTCTATAACTTGGCATAGAACCATTTGATGCCCTGTATATATGAGCATCAAATTTGTTGAATTCTGAACATCATGGGCTTACTGCACAGTGTGTCTGGCACATCCAGGGAGTCAGAGAAGTCCAGTCTGACACTTTGTGCATATGGGTGGAGTACAGTGTGTCCAGAACACACCTCACTTGTGCATTGCAGAACATGACATTGGACTAGAACATTCTGGTCTGTGTATGTGCAGGTGCCCAAGGTACCCTGAATCTGAAAGTTTCCACTTTTAGTGGTGAGATTGCTGTTTCCACTGGGGCATAATTCCTGCATAGAAAGAGGACATTGCCAGAGGAACTCTAGATGTATAATGTCTCTTACTCAGCAAATCAAATGAACAGGTGCTGAAATGTTGGCTCTTCAAGCAGTCCCAGTAGAATTATTACAGAAAAATGTGTATGTTTACAACAAAGTAAACGGGCTGCACTGAAAAAACCCTAAACATAACCAAGATATAATAATTAGTGTATATCACAATGTAATTTTTCTGCAATTTATTGAGTTAAACAAAATATTTGGTGCATTTCACAGTGACTTTTCAAACCTACTTATCATGTTTGCGTGGTACATTTTTATGGTGTAGCTCTTCCACCTTAACATTTTCTCATAATATATATCACATACACGGTTTGGATTATCTTTCTGTTTTCATTATTTTCAGTTATTCTTGGGTTCTAGATTCAACAGTTTTCTGGTATGTGTAGGTAGTTAAGTCAATCAGAGTGAGTGTTGGTTGCTTATCAGCAAAAATGATGGTGTTGAATAGTGTCACTGGAAGTAGAAACCTAAGCAAAATTCCCCACTTGATTAGAAAGGCAAGCTTATAGCAATGATGACTTGTATGTAGTCTCTTCTCTTTTTGTATAGTTTTTTTTACCAGGATTGCTGTCTTAAATCTTAGGTTTGGAAGTTAACAGTATAGAGCATGATCTCCTTCCTATGGCTAGAATTGCACAGAGGGACAGAAATTTGCCTGTATCAATTAACATACAGATTAAGGCTTTAGAGAGGGGAGAAATCACTAGACCTGCTGATATCAGTACAGACAAAGAAATAAACTCTAGGTAACACTCTATAGTAGTGCCAATACAAAATTTTAAAATAATTACAATATTAACTAACAATTAGCACTGCAAAAATCAGGGTATTTGCTAGAATACATTATTAGCAATAAAAGAAAATGGATAGTACATTCTGGGGCCTCTAAAGTGACAAAATTAGGACATAAAGTGTATTTACTTCTGAAAGAATGTATTGTGCCACTTTAGTATCTGTCTCAAAATATGAAATTAAAAGCTTTAATATTTAACATATATCAATCTTAAAATCTGTTCTCTGAAAAATATATAATTATTACATTATTTTGAGTATTGTATTTGAGAACTACATGAAAAACAATTTTTTGTTTTCTTATTCAGGTTTTAATGGATTTCAATAGCATATATAAAGGGAGTGTGCACTGGGTTTTATTGTTTCCTTGTGCTGCCAAGTAATTTTCCATCCTTGTTTCCTCAAGGCTTTCACAAATCAACAGAGGATCAAAAAAAATCACTAAAAATGATAGAAAAAAATTTGCAAAGATCTTAAAAATTGACAAAACACTCAGAGGAAATACTCTCTGAATAAGCTACTTAACCTTTTCAGGCTAATATATCTGCCATTAAATTATCTTTGTAAACCATTCTTTCCACGCTGTGGTGTGTGCTGAAAGAGGCATAGTTAAATGCTGTGCAGCTGCTGTGGCATGTGCCAAAGTTTGGACTGAGCTAAGCGAGGCTCAGAAGCTATCTTTAGCATACAGATGAGTGATACTACCCCAAGCATGTGCTCTGTCTTTTTACCTGAAAAATCTGATGCTATCATGTAAAACAAAACACCTAATACCAACAAGCACAGTTTTGTTCAATGCTTGAATTATGCTGATTTTAATTATCAGTTAGAACGTCAGAAACCAGATTGCTTTCTGACCCTTTGCATGTTGAATTGTTGGGAAATAATTTGTTTGGTTTTGGCACTGCTTGGCACCAATTTCATGCTTTTCAATTGTATGCCTTTACAAAGTACATCTTCCATTTTCTGCTGTTCTGACATCATCAAATTCTAGTCACTACCCAGTTCTACAGTGCTCTTGTTGCTAAGAGCTTTGACTCACAAGGCAGAAGGAAATATGTGCATGTGAAGAAAAGAATTGGTATTATTTCAAGCTTCCTCCTGCTGTTTTGGTGTGCTCCATGTTGGAGATCAGGGGACCAAGAAGTTGTGTTACTCTCAGAGCTCTCTGGTTTAAGCTTTTGGGAATGAAAAGCTTCCTAGACCTTCAGTTTGCAGATTCCAAAGATGCACTCAGGTGCAGCTTTGTTTACAAAGGAGCCAAGGAGACATTTAACACAGCTGCAGTACTGCCTCTGTCACACTCCTTTGTGCAGGCACATCAGAGGAAAGAAAATGCATGGAGGAATGTAAGGTGGACAATGAAGGAAGCCAGTGGGGGATGGCTGTGGGGAGGAAGAAATTAAAGTGACAGAAAAATAAAAGGGGATAAAAAAAATAAAGCCGATGAGGGGAAAGAGACAGAATGACCTGGAAAAGAAAAGAAGAGATGGCATTCCTGTGAGTTCCATGGATCACACTCAGCACATCTGTCTTAATGTGGTTTGATGTTTTGTCATAATGCTGACATGGTGCATCAGTGTAGTGGTTTGTAACGCAGCATAATAAACTCACAATGTGCTGTTTTACAGGTCCTCAATAGCTTTTGGATGGTTATAATCAGGGCAATAACACCAATAGAGAGGGTAATGCTGCAGGTGAGGTGTAAATAGATGAGAGACAGTGTGTGATGAGAGGCATAAATGGAGAAGACAGAAAAACTGGAAGAAAATTGAAGAAGAGACAGGAAGAGGTTCATGAACAGACAGCTTTCCAGAAACAAGTCTTTGTTCCATTATGAACAGTAAGTACTACTGGCAGAAATGCTATCTCAAATGGGGAGGTGACAGGAACTAGGAAAGCTAAACCAACTGACCTCAGATGAAAAACGAAGGGTGTGTTTATAGGAAGTAAACTAATGCAGAGGAAAGTAAAGGTATTGTTCAGTACATTGGTACCTAAAAATATGATAGGATATGTTACAGTGACCTATGCTGGCAAGGTAAGACTCACATTCTGTAGCACTCACTCAGAGTAGGTGTAATACAGTATGCATCAACACCCAAAACCTTTCTCCTGTTTGGAAAATGAAGATAACACTTTTCCTTCAGGGAAGCAAAGAGCTCAGCAACTGTTAACTGGGTACATGCAGGGTGTTTAAAAAACAAAACACATACATTTGCTCTTTTTTCTATGCAAATTTTTTGAGGGGAGGGAGGATCTTTTAGAAATGGGTATTTTTTCCCTTTTCATTCACCATTTTCCTGTTATTTTTTCAGCTTGTTTTGGCCAAAACCATATCCAGATTCTTTCTTTTCAATCTCCTCTTTTCAGTCTTGGTCTTTCTGAATTAAATGCTGCTATATTAGCTGCCTACAGTTCCTGTGATTGGACTCCATGGGGTGGCCTGAGTAATTTTCAGACAATGGAGCTGGTTCTTTTTTCACTCGCACCAGTGTAACTCATTGGCTTCAGTGGAATTCAGTGGAATTACTCTTGATTCACAGTGTCATGAAAGGAAAATTGTGCTGGCTCTTTCATATGTTCTTTAATCTCCGTGATATTTTTGCTTACATGTATAATTGATTTTCTGGGAGTCTCTCCTGCTGCTGACAGGTAGACCTAGGAACTTCCTATGACAGAAATAATTGTAAGCATTTTTTAGGCCACTGAATTCAATCCATTGCTGCTACAACACGATGTTATATAATTTCTTTCATAAACTGTTCAGTCTTTAAACATTCATTAAGACCCTATTCTTACTACAATGAGTAAATTCAGATAGAAAGGTTAGTTCTGTGTAAGTCCTGTGTAAGTTTGAAACCACAACTGAAATAATTTTCATATGCTCTAAAAGTATTTTTCTTTCTTGCGTATGTCTCACTTTTCAGTACAGCAACCACGATAAAGGCTTCATTCTTGGCAGAAGTAGGCTCAGCTCTGGGGAAGCACAGTTCTGAAATTACAAGCATGCTTTGGAAAGGGTACTGTGTATTTTTCTATTCATGGTCACATCCCTCTAGCAGATTTTAGTGGGAGCAGTCATCTGACAACAAATTTTTACCATACCTGAAGTGCCACCCTGAAAGTTCTTCCAGAAGGAGAAGGGTATGGAAGAGGTGTGAACAACTTGGCTGAGGATGGATTACTGTAGACTTCAACTTACTTATGTTGGGCTGCCTTCTCTTTACCACCCTGTCGTGGCAGACTCCATCCATTTTTATCTGAATTTGTTCCTCCTTTATGGAGTTACTGGGTCTAATTGACATGCCATTGAAAATCATCAATAGAACCATGAAGTTTAATTGTAATAAAGCATAGATGAAAAGCAGAGCCCAGTTTTTCTCTTACATAGTGTAAAAAAGATGATTCAGCTGAAGCCAACAGAATTACACTACTCCCTGCAAGTTCTACTGTGGTACCTCCCTGTCCTCCCTACCTGTCCTGTGCCCTCTGTTGACATGGAATATAATGTTATTTTTTGCTCTGTGTTACTAAATATCTGTTCTACAGCTCACCTAAGCAAGCCTCTTGCCCATACTTCCTTTTCGTGCTGTAGCTGAACCTTGACTTCAGAAGTTGCAGTTGTTGCTGAGTAAGTTCTTGGCAGTTGCCATTTAGCAGTGGCGACTTCAGTTTGCAGTGTCTGGAAAGTGAGGGTCACAAGGGAGTGAGGACGAGGTATATTAGATGTGGAAGCTGTGGTCCCTGTATAGCAGCTAGTTGGCTGTGATACTGCTCTGGTGACTGTTTATCCTACCCTTTGGCTATTTTATTTCTGATGCAGAAAAAGGTGCACCAGTTGCATCATGCAAGTACAGTAAGCCTTAGACTTCTAGGACTTGCTGGAAATGCTCAAAGTAATTGTCTGGGATGTTCCTCCAACACTGTAGGAGTGGTAGAGTACTTTCTTGGCTTTGTTGGAATTACAGGTTGCAAATTCAATACAGGCCTAGTATGTTTGCTCTGAGGATCACTGGGATTGCTGGACTTGGGACATCCAAGGTGATGCTGCTGCACGCATGCAGTAACATGATGAGATTTTTAGATACCAAGGATCTCAGATATACAATTCTCAAAACCTTCCTGAAGAACACTTCTGGTTGGAAAAGAGGACAGACAATCAGTCTAAGGCCACCTGAACTTAGGTAGCCATATCTCACCCTGTCTACAGGCCTCCCTTCTACTGCAATGCTTTCGTTCCCCCACGGCCAGTTCTCTTTTATCTGCACATTTTCTTTATCAAAAGTCTGAGAGAGATCCTGTTGTACACTCACATGGAGAGCAGTTGCCAGCCAGGAATCCTCAGTGCATCTCCATTCTCTGCTTTACAGTCAGCAGCTCTCAACCCAGCACATGTTGTTGGGCTGTTGGAAGAGAGCATTGCCCCTGGTCATGATCTGCTGCGTGCTCAACAACGTGCTGATCGCAAGCCAAGGTGAGAGCAGTGAGGCAGGTCAGACTAGTTTCTTTCACCCACACAGCACACTGTGCTGAAGGAATTGTTTCGTAGGCTGTGTGCTACACAGGCCTCATGGAGGTCTGGGGAGAGTCTGGTTTGTCTTCTCCTAGATGCTGCCTAACCTGTAAGTGCATAATGGTGATGGCTTGTTTGAGGCATAGAACTCTGATAGATGGTCTCTGGCAGAGTTATCTGTTCAGTATAAGATATTACCACTCTAAACTGTCTGTTTTACTCTGCTGCTAGGTATTACCACACACTTATGGTGAAGACTCCAGGCCACAGGCTGGTATGTTAAAAATCTACCTACTTTCATTGTTGTGCTCTCCTAGAGCGATCATTACCTCAGGCAGCTGGGAGAAATAATGTCTTAAAACGCAGCAGCTAAATCTGCCAGAGCTTGTTCAGAGCCTTTGGTTCTTAACAATGAGTGGGAAGAGTTCTTGCCACTGCCTGCAGGCCTGAGGACAACCATTCCTGCCTTCACCACCACTGCAGATCCTCTGTCATCCTGCAGATCCAATGCTTGTCTCTATGGAGTACTGGTGCCACAGCTGCTACAACGTAAACAGAGTATGTGTAAAGACACTTCCAAGTCAGTGATATTGTATTAAGCAGAAATTAGGGCTGTTCCCTGGAAGGTGAATTACTGAAGAAACAATTCTCTTGGAATTCTTATTATTTGTCATCTTGAAAGTGGTTTATAAACCCACCATGGAGTTCTTAGATTTTAGTAGCTGTTTTGATTCACTAAAAGCTGCAGACAGAATAGGAAATGGTTGAAATAATTTATTTGAGGAATAAAATCATATGACATCAAAGTTGCAGTTTTTATCCCAATTTCCCTAAGAAATTGTGTTGATATGATATTGCTGTCTTTATTTGTCTATATGTTTCTGGAATGGAAAATGACTGGAAGCAGGCATGGGATCTCCTCCTTCATTTCTCTGAGGACATCTTGTGGAATGTTGTTAAGAAAAAATCAGTTTAAAAGCTGGTCAGTCATAAGGCACAAGTCCATAAGGAGTCAAACTTCAGTAGTTCTGATGTTTACACCAACACTTACCTGGTGGTTGATTCCTGTTCAGCACTGGCTGAAGCCAAACTGGCTGGAAACAGTTACAGGTGCTGGCAGTGTGCCCTTCCCA
>NW_008656655.1:0-801 GCF_000695815.1 Acanthisitta chloris | reverse complement strand
AATGGCTTAATGCCTCCTTAATCACCACCTGGGTTTCTGCGTTTGGCAGATCGGCGTATTAAGGCAATGCAACATCAGTTTTTTTTTTCCTGCTGTGGGAGGAGTCTTGCAAGAGAAATTACTGTTTAGAGGGGTAGATGATTTCTTTGTCAACCACGGCTTAATCTACAGGGTGAGATACCTTCAACATTGTTGTTTGAGAGAGGAAACTTTTTAAATTATTGATCTGGAAGATAGGATTCCTAAATGGAAGTGTAAAGTTGAAGTGGTTTAGGGTGTGGATGGTAGCGGAAAGATGCCAAGAGGAACGGAGCTGTGCCCATTACATTTTCTAGATGGTAAAAGATAAAGTCCATCCATCATAACAATATTTAATTTTGTCAACATAATTTTGCTTCTGTTTGATCTTTTTCAGTACAACAGTCCTAAAATAGAAAATAATTTGTCATAAATCACAGAATTTAGTCTAGAAAATACCAAATGTTGGCAATACCTGTTCTCTGCATGATGGGTGTGTTCCCTAGGACCCTGTGCTATACAGTGCTCCCGAGGAGTGCACAAATGGATTCCCAGGGCAGGAATGGCCCCATCAGCATTTTTTCCCGTGATATATTTCAGACAACGAGGCTGTAAAAGTGAAAGTCATAGCGACTAAAACGTTGTCGGAAGGTGAGATGCTATACTTAAGAGGCATTTTTATTCCCCCGAGGGAGGAAACGACACATGCTCCGTTCTCAGCCATGCACACTCAGCAGAGTTCGGGACCCGTGCGCCCGTCGCGGCGGCGAGCGGAGGCGGCGA
>NW_008656654.1:0-1117 GCF_000695815.1 Acanthisitta chloris | reverse complement strand
AAGGGATGGGGATAGGAGGGGATGGGATGGGACAGGATGGGATGGTCAAGATGGGATGAAATGGAATGAGCTTGGATGGGATAAGGGGATGGGACAGGATGGGATGGGTCAAGATGGACCAAAGTGGGATGGAATGGGACAGGATGGCACAGGATGGGAGGTGATGGGTCAAGATGGGCCAAAAGGGGATGGGATGGGACAAGAAGACAGGGTGGGATGGCACAGGATGGCACAGGGTGTGATGGGTCAAGATGGACCAAAAGGGGATGGGATGGGACAGGATGGCACAGGATGTGATGGGTCAAGATGAAATGAAATGGGATGGGATGGGACAAGAAGACAGGGTGGGATGGCACAGGATGGCACAGGGTGTGATGGGTCAAGATGGACCAAAATGGGATGGGACAAGAAGACAGGGTGGATGGCACAGGATGGCACAGGAGGTGATGGGTCAAGATGGACCAAAACAGGACAGGATGAGACAAGATGGGATGAAATGGGACAGGACAATGGTCCAGGGCAGGATGGGACCAGACCCAGCAGGGTAGGATGGCACAGGTTGGTTCCATGGGTAGGACAGGATGGGGACAACCACTTCCACTTGTCACTCGGGTCACTCATCTCTGAGGGACTGGAGGTGTCCCCCAGCCCCTGCTGTCCCCTCAGTGACAGTCCCTGTGTCCCTGCAGACGCTCCATGCTCAAGGGTGTTCGTTTCACCTGTCCCCTGGCCAAGTGCTGCCCTGTCACCAAGGCCAAGCGGCGCCAGTGCCAGGCCTGTCGCCTCCAGAAGTGCCTGGACATGGGCATGAGGAAGGACAGTGAGTGACATGGGGACAGCAGAGGGGACACGGGCAGGGAGAGGGGATGGGGGGACAACAGGGACACCCAGAGGGAGAGTGGGACATGGAGCAGAGGGGAGGGATGGACTTAGGTGGGATCAAAAGGACTTGGAGGGGACAGGGAGGGACATGGGACAGAGGGGGATGAGGTGACACAGGGAGAAGAGGGGGAAATGGGGACAGTGGGGGGACATGGAGGAAGTCCAGGGGGAAGAGGAGGACCAGGAGCAGAGGAGAGGGATAAAGGAGACCTGGAAGGGACAAGGAGGGACAGGG
>NW_008656653.1:0-697 GCF_000695815.1 Acanthisitta chloris | reverse complement strand
CCGGTTGTTTTGTGTTTTCTTCGGAACAGGCAACAGTTCCACCTCCCCTTTAGATTTTTCCACTATAGGCTATAGAACAAAGGCCTAATGCACATGGAACCAAGACCACAAAATTTCAGTGTAAACACCAGTTGTATCTGGTTTTACTTAACAATCCACGATGGGTTTTTTGGAAGTGTTAGTGTTGTAAGATAGTAATTTGGCTGTAAGGCCCTCAAAGTTTCCTGGTTGATATGCCTGGCTGTAGTGTCCTTTGGAAAAGGACTGATGTATGTACTGCTGAAGAGCTGTCACGTGGAGCCAAATAGTTCTATATTATTAGTGTGTCATGGACAGACACATGCAAACTCTGTACAAGGATTTAAAGTCAAGTCAGTGGTATGCAGCATCTGCTCAGGCAGCTGATGAAGGCAGCAGTTATCACAAATTTACAGAGTATTTTATATGCAAAGCTGTTCCTTATAGTTAAAAAAATCCTTGAGGACTCATTATACTAATATCTCAATTCTAAGAAAGCAAATGTTATTTAGAGCATTTGTTGAATGAGCAGATACTTAAATTCTGGGCAGATACTTAGTAGTATCTTGAACAATTGCTTCAACTGATGATTTAATTCATAGTATTTTATTTATAAGACATTTCCAAGGCTTGCAGCATTCCTCTAGTAAGCAAAGAAGAAATTCTAAGCTAAAGAAGT
>NW_008656652.1:0-24441 GCF_000695815.1 Acanthisitta chloris | reverse complement strand
ACAGACTGTCTTCCCCGGTGCAGTTGCATGCGCTTGGCACAACAACCACATAAATCCCAACTTAAATATAGCTGGAGAGACACTTCAGATTGACTAGACCTAGAGATTATAACAAGTAGCTGCAGACAGACACTGACTCTCGTGTTCTCCTGTAGACATGGCCATGTGTTGGCAGCACTGTCCCATCACTGGACAGAAGTGCTGCCATCATCGCTGGTGAAGAACAACCATTTTTACCCAGTGATTCCTGAAGAAGTTCTCATTTATTGCAATGCTTCCCATTATCCTTCCTTTCTTCCTCCTAATGCATCAAATCAAGTTTATTATTAAAAAGCTGTGCCAATACAACTAGCAGTGAGATGCTATACACTAAGCTACGGAAATACTCGAGAACAGAACTGCAGCTCCAGGGTGGCAGGACAGTCAGCTTTAATACTTAATTAAAACCTACCAGTGTCCATCCACAGGATCTTATTACATCTTTCTTTGTCTGACTTCATTTTAATTCCCCCAGTACAGTAAAGGCAATTAAGAGCTCCTGTAAATTGCAGAGTTGGTGCAGTCTGGAACTCAAATGTGCTCCAAGGTCTAATTCTGCTGAAAGAATTCACAGGATTTTTGGCCTATCCTCAAACAAGTTGCAGAGATTTTTTTCACATATATCCCATGGTTAAAAAGCTTCTTCATGAGAAGAATCATGAGAATAAGCCACAGCATACAGCTGCAAGTAAAACTGCACTGATTTTGATCCTCCAACATCTGTTAAGTCTAGGCATATACTTCACCTGGAAGTATGGACAGAGTAATTTGCTGCCTTTCAGGGAAGCACTGCTGTCAGACACCTCCAATCTGGGTATACTGCAATAGTTCTTCAGTATTTTGTCCACAGAGCTACAACTGTTGCACGACAGGGAATTAAGCTTTATCTTCATACAGGTACAGTAGGATTCAATGTCAATGCATAGTAATAACCAATGGTTTTTGAAAAGCAGCAAAGGACTTTCTGTTTTTATAATACTATCAAGAATTCCTGGTGTATTTATCCCAACTTGTGTTTCTAAACACCAAACCCACTTTATTTCAGCAAAGAAAAGGGAGTTAGACACTAATTTAGATTTCTCTGATATGGAAATGAGCACAGCTAGGAGTACCAGCAGCCTATACTTATTTACTAACAGGTTTCAGTTACAAGTATTTAAAGAAGCCTAAAGAATATTCTTGAAACAGAAACACAAACCATAGTTCTGCCTGGCTTTCATCCCAATTACAAAAACACTCAGTATGTGAACAGAGAGTGTTAGCATAGATATTAGGAAAGCAACTGCATAAAATTGCCTCCACAGATACAGTCAATCTGCTGTTCATATAGGTTTCAATTCATCACAAGAGACCAAATAGAAGAAGCTAAGCAGACCAGGCAATGTCTCCTTACCCCTCCATGAACCAGGTTCTCACTTATTTGGACAAATCAGGAACAGCAACTTTGCCCCCAACTTTGGTACCTCAGCTGGTGACTCAGCACATCTCTCTCCTGATGGTATATATGATCAGGAGGTACTGTTAACTCTGGAAGCACTAATTCTTATAAGGAAACCATGTTAAATATCTACTGTTAACTAACCTACTGCAGCTCACAGTTTCTATTCTGCAATCACTCTCCACTGTGACTGCACAGCTCGTTACTCCCACCCAAATGCAACACCTCATCCATTTGAATCCACAGATTTCCATTTAAAAATGCAGTGATTTCCTAAACTTGTCAGAACTATTTTGAAGTCCAAGTCCTAATCAAACTTTCTGGCTGCCCTTCACATTACCTCAATGTAAAAAAATCTGTAGGCACTGTAGTCCCAGCCACCCCAAAAACACCAACAGGTGCTTAAAGACAGACCTCCCAGGAAATTCAACCAATATTTCATTTTGTCTGTTCAGCTATTTCTAGATACAGTTTTCCAATCAGATATACTTCCACTATAAAACTGTTTCTGTTCACTGCATAACAGAGCAGTAACAAAAAGCCTTTTTAGAATCAGAATCAACCTGGTTGGAAGATACCTCAAAGATCGAATCCAACACTACCACTGTTATCAGACCATGGCACTAAGTGCCACATCCAGTCTCATCTGAAAACCTCCAGGGATGGTGAATCTACCACCTCCCTGGGCAGCACATTCCAATGCCTGATCACTCTCTCTGTAAAAAATCTCTTCCTAATATCCAACCTAACCCTCCCCTGGCAGAGCTTGAGTCTGTGCCCTCTTGTCCTGCTGCTGGTTGCCTGGGAGAAGAGACCAACCCCCACCTGACTCCAACCTCCTGTCAGGGAGTTGCAGAGGGTGATAAGGTCTCCCCTGAGCCTCCTCTTCTCCAGGCTAAACACCCCCAGCTCCCTCAGCCTCTCCTCATAGAAGTCAATATGCAACTATCCATTAGGTCCCGTGCCCTGCCACGGAAAGAAGTTCCACTGGATTAACCAGGGCTTGTTCTTGAAAACCTCACATCAGTTGTTCACACAGATTAGTATCTTCCAGGTGATTACTGGGGCCAAATAATTTACATTATCCACATTGCTCCACAAACTGCTGTTAAGAGAACTTGCTTGTAACCCTCTAGGCTCCCACCTTTCCAACAGTCTGTTGACTGTTACAAGATTTTGGGTTGGGAGTTTTTGAGGGATTTTAATGTTTTGGGGTGGGTTAAGAAGCACAGCTGCAGTGCCCTTCCCCCTTCTCTGAAACATCATTTGCCCCTCAGAAGTTCTCAAATAGCTGTGAAATTATTTCAGACTGTTTCTTTAAATTCCTAGCATGAATTTTAGGTGGATTAGTCAAGCTCAAAGGCTGTAATTTGTCATGTTAGAAGGAAACTCACTTAACAGCCACCACCACAAGCTTCAGTCTCATGCCCCTCATTGTCATTCTCCATACTACCACAGCCCTATGTCAGACTGAATCTATGATGACAGCTTAGGGAACCAAATCCACCAGAAAGTCATCTCTCTACTGTTATTTCCCCTGAAAACAATTAGAAACAATTAGTCTTCTGACAAATTGGCCTTCTGAACTGCCAGGCTGTGTGTGGGGGAAGCAGTGGGGAAACAGAGAAGAGAGAAAGATGATTCCCTTTGGTAGCATCTAACCATTAAACTGGCTTAGCTGCTTCACTAAACTGAAAAAGTCTTTTTAAAATGAACACCGAGGACAAAATCTGCCACTAAGACTCACGAAAAGCTATGGCAGAGAAGACATTTCAACCGTCTCAGCATCAAATACAAACGACATTTTCCTCTTACTACAAATATTTACAGAATATCCTCATCTCATTCTGCACACTGATTGCTAGATGAATCTCGCCTTGTTCCTTCTTTCAAGATAAATCTTTCATGCAAATATTAACTGTTCACATATAATGTCTTCCTATTTATCAGTTTCCATTTTCAGTATACTCAGATTTGTTAATGCATCCTTCTTAATGAAACATCGAGACAGCTGCATTTCTCTTAGAAAAAAACTCAGGCTCAACTGCTTAACATCACAGCAGACTGCTTTGCAGTTTTTTCCCTTTCTATCCCAACTTGCTTCCCTTGGATCTTTTACTCATACCCTGTTTTACAGCACTTACTGAATGCAGTTTATTCTCACTGAAAGTGCCTCCCACTTTTACATTTAACTATTTTCAACCTCTTAGTTAGGCTTATAACCAGAAAAACTTCCATCTTCGATTGCTTTCTCTGCCTGACAAAATGCTACCAGAACTACAACTCTGGGAGTTACTTGTGCTGTGATGACAATTTGACCCAGTCCTTTCAGAACAACGGTACTGTTCCTCAAACTTCATTCTCTCTACATAGTACTAATGCTCAGACAAACTTGTGTTTAAAAGCTATTCAAAGAGTTCATCCAAGAAAACCCTAAAAATCTGCTCACTCTTCCCAGCCTCCAAGTTAATGTTCCAGCAGGTTAGCTTCATATACTGGCTCAGATCACATGGTCTGACAAAGGGATCCAGCAGGAGCACTTGGCCTAGAGACAGGTGTGTGAGGAAAGGAGAGGCTTCATCACTTTTACAACACTCAGCCATTAACATGAACCGAGGGGCAGGCACGGACCTCTCTCTTCTCTGGTGATCAGTGACAGGACCTGAGGAACAGCACGAAACTGTCCAAAGAGGTTTAGGTTGGATGTTAGGACCAGAGGGTGGTTGGGCACTGGAACAGGCTCCCCAGGGAAGTGGTCACAGCACCAAGCTTGCTGGAGTTCAAGAAGCATTTGGACAACAGACTCATCTCAGGTACAAGTCTCCCCCTAATTAGTGAGTCTACAGGAAAAGCCCATGGAAACACCAACCCTTCCTCTGACCACCCAGAATGCAGTGAAGCATGATGTACTTGAGACATTTCCCAAGCAGAATTATGTACTGACACCATTCTGCAGTCTTCCTTTCATTAATTTTAAGACAGCAACTCTGTCCCTTGTATCCACTCCTATTGTACACTAGTATCAGCATACACATTCAAAAACATCAAAGAGTGAAAGGATAAACTAAAGCAAGTTGGCAGCAACAAAAGCACTAGGGAAAGCAGAACACAGCAGGATAGCTCTCATTATAGCCTGAAGGAACTGGAACTTTGGTTCAGTTCTGCTTTGGGGGCAGCAGGATCTCTCTCAAACAAGAGTGCAAGGATACAGGTGTAATTCTTCATAAGGAGTTGAGTACTTACATGCTTGTTGCATTTCTAGCACACTACATTAAAAAGAAGTAGAATTACAATAATTAGAAGACAAAAGAAAGGATACTGTAATTGTGGTTCAACCTGACTACCAGCAAGCACTCCTGCCTGCAAGCAGGAACAAGAAGCACAGCAACTGAACACAAGCTGTATTGGTAACACCTGGTTACTTTTTGGCAACATGACTGTGGGATTCCAAGCCAGCTACTGTTTCTCCAAGAAGACAGGTCTTTACAGAGCACACTGCAGCACATCTTGGAGACCATATTCAAAGTAAGATCACCACAACACAAGGCATTAAAAGCCTCAGTGACATAACCCTGTCATTACAGTTGACCAAACCAAAGGGACACAAAGCATATTATCATTGCAAGACAATATAGGAAAATGTTACTGCAGGAACAATGACTGCATCTTCTCAAGAAACAAAGAAACAAACCACTGTATTGTAATTTGACTGCTTGTTTCCTCAAATAATTTCTTCAGTTATTCCAGGGCTCTTAGTCATTTAAGGCAAATTAGCTTATGGAAATAACCAAAACAGCCAGCTCTCAAGTCAATGTGTAGAACAGAGCAAATACTCCAAGTCTACCCTGAGTGCTCTCTTTGCTGGGGGAAGCAAACTGTGGGGTGGTGGAGAAAGTCACAGCAAAGAGAGTTTTATAAAACACTGGTACTTATAAAAAGCACATGGGACTTACTTCAAGCCTGTGCACATCATGATCACATCTTTGAAATACAAAAACTATACAGAAGTATACTACAATTGATTCTGCCATTACTGGGAGCTAAGTCAAACCACTGCCCATCTATTGGTCTCTGCAACTGCTGACTCCCATCAGTATGACTAGGAAAATCCTCTCACATCCAGTCTGTGCCTGACAGAAGTGCTTTCCAAGACCATCACCTCACAGCTCACGTAATGTTTAAGGTACAAGAACTGAAAGGGATACCAGATTCAATAGGCAGTTGTCAAGAAGTATTAGGTTCACAACACTTATGCTAAAACAGATCACAGCTGACACACGATCAAGGACATCCAAAGTACATAAACCTTCTTTTCTAATACACATTTTACCTTCTAGCAGCTTATGATCCAAAACTCTGGGGGGAAAAAAATCCTAAACACAACCCAAGAAAATTGTAGCTCATCTGAAGTACAAACACATTACTTTGTAATTAAGATGAAATAAGAAAACATTGGGAACTGGAAAAAACAGTTGCTGTTAATTATGTCATCCAAAGGTGCTGAAATGCTGCAAGAGCAACCTGATTCCAGGCTTATAGGGTATAGATTTTTGGCTGCCAAATTCACAGGGATGATTACTGTTCCTAAAGCTGGGTTCTCACACATCAGCAACACTTACTGGTAGAAGGACAGTGGAGGAAAACACTGCAAAGAAGGCAGTAGACCCTGCTGCAGAACAAGACCTTTCAGACTAACTCATCCCTAACATACAGCAGGGACTACTGAAGCACTTTTATGACTCACTGCATGCACATCACTCCCCAACCTCCACCTTTCCTTGGCTCTGCGACCTGGAGGATACATATATCTCCTGTCTCTCAGCCATATGAGGATCTAGGTAACCTGCATGATCAGGGAAGACAGCCTCTTGAAAGACTAATGGTCAAGCTACACTGAAAAGAAAATTGTCCACAGATTCTATCCAATAAATCTGTGCATAAAGAAGACAGAAATAAAATGACCCAACAGGCTCGTTCTCTTCACCTTCTCCTCCTGTTGCCAGATCTCAGCTGTCCTGAAACTTAATAATCAGAACAATTTCTATCCCAGATGATAGAGCAATCTCAGAGAATTATATGCAAAAGAATAAAGTTGTTTGGTTTGTTTGCATTTCCATTAATGCCACCCCTTACTCTTCACTCCCTTATTTCCTTCTCCTGTCCTAGAAGCAATTCAGGCACTGGAAATATGCTTCTGTGGGACTCTGGGGGTGGTTACCTGCCACTCCAATAGAAAAGGCTCATCCAGGGCCAGGCAAGCACCAGCAATGCTGCAAGAAAAGGTTACAGAATGCACAGCCAGAACATAGAAGCATCTTAGATCAATGTAAACTGTTCAGAGATGCTTCCTCTGCATTACTCTTACCTTTAGGGCAGCAAGTGGCTCTGCTTGCTTCTACTATGACTGAAAGCCAACTCAGACCTTCCTGAAGAGCAGGCTGTGCAGCTTATTACAGGAGCACTGATCACAGAAACACACCACACACTTTTGCTTTTACTACCTGACATGCATATCCATTCACACTTAACTACATGCACAACAACAAAGACATTCTGACAAGTTTGTGACAGCATTTGTTTCTAAATAACTGCTGGTGAAAGTTCCAAACCTGACTGAAGTCATACTGCTGAGGGCAATCTCATTCTGCCTAGCAAAGCACTTAAGTCTTCAATAGGTATTCTGGCACATCATCAGTCCCTGAGTTACACCGGTCTGGGTCTCAGAATTTCCTGAAAATCAGTCTATAGATCTGACCTTTGATAACGGCAAGGCAACAGTTTTGTTGATAAGCATAAATGCAGCTTCTATCCTCTTGAACTCAAGTGCACGAATATCACATAACGTGTTGGCAACAGTTTATGGTTTGGTCACAAGAAGCATTTATTATCAAAACAGGACAGAAATGGTGGGTCAACAAAAAGCAGCATTCCTTGCTCTCCTTTTGATGGTTCCTGAGGAAGATGCAGATCACTTCCCCACTCCCCTCCACCTGACCCACAAGCTACTGCAGCCATCTGCCATGACTACTGGTATGCATGGACACATGAACACCTTCTCATAGCAACTGAAGCTGCCTGAAGGTCTGCCCAAACCACATGGCTATAGATCTTCTCTTCTGAAGCTGCCAAGTTCTCTCAATGCCCTGAATCATTCTATGCAGTACAGAAAATATTTTGTTGCTGTTATAGCAGAACCTAAAACTGTCCCTCCATATTCCACACATGGAGGAAAACCAGGGAGGTCACTGCTGTTAATCAACTGATGTCAGTCTCATGAGTAGTCAATTAAGACAGATTCCACTGTAATTACTATAATAATTAGATCTCTGCTACAAATGGCAAGTTAAAATAGCTGCACAGGATTAGACAGCAATTGCTCAGTGAAAATGTGATCTAATTTACTTCTAAAAATGCATGGCTTTGTAATTAACAAACTATCAAAAAAGCCCTGCTAATTATTAGACCTTTTATCTGGAACACTGGTCAGAAATGAGGTCAGCCACACCATCTTGAGCATCATAATAGACTCCTTTCCCCATGTTCAAATCAGACATGCCTAAGAATATCCAAGGAGTCTGCCCTTGTCTTGGAAAACAAAATCTTGCTTCAGTATTTGTGGACTTCCAGCAGCAAATTACCTACAACTTCTGGGAAATTTTCACCTGCTGTGCTTGTTCAGTGAATGGTGGTTGGCAGGTAGAGAACACACAGGACATTCGACCCAGAAATCTAACATCAGTACTAGAGATCACAACACTAGAAGAAATGGAGTGTTTTGCTGTCCTGTTACCAGAAGACTGAAATCAGTTTTGTGTTTTAAATCACTGTGCAAAACAGACACGCAGAGATGAAGGAATGAATGAGAGGGCCCAAGACATGCCGAAGAGGGTAACTTACACAACCTAGGAACCCGGAAAACTCTAGTATTTAACACATACATTAATTATGCAGTATAGTTCACAAACTATAACTTAGCACCTCTATCTCTCCAAGCACAGGTCCTATTCAGACTACCCAAACAGACTTGTCTGCTTGCCAAATTGCCACTGCACAACATGCATTCAGGATCACAGGACTTGCCATCAATTAGAAGTATTTTGTTTAGGAACTGCTAAAGATCAAAACTAGCAGAAGGAGCTATACCATCTCCTCAGTGTTGGTAATGGCCATAAAGACTGCCCATCTTTTCCTCTGTAATCACTTCGGCTCTCATGGAAATACTCAGCCTATTACAGCTCTGTAACCCACAGAAAGGGGATTTACTCTTAGGTGAGTCTTCCTGCTGTGAGCTAAGTAAGTTCAGACAGAGAATGCAAAGACCAGGACAATCTCCACGAAAGCACCAGAACTGCCCCTCCTCAATTCCAAAACAGTTAAACCAGCTTGGCTCATGTAAGATGTCACACGTGAGATGTGATTTTGCCACACCAGACTTAACTGCAAACCTGTCCAAGTGCCCCTTCCCTACCTCAGCCTATTCCAGCTATATCACTGTCACTTTGAGACTGCAAGGCATGAAAACTGTTTCAGTATTAAACAGAATGTAGTTTAACAACGAAGTAATTTCCCTCGAAATAAAGGATTCTGAAGATGTTTTTAATGTGCTATGTCCAGGGCATGACCTCCATACTGAAACCACACTGTGACACCAAGTGAACCAAGACTTCACACAGTTTACAAGAATACAGCTTTCATGATACACTCTGCAACTGAGTAAGAGCAGCTCCTAGAATTTAACCTTCCCTTATAAGAGTTTTCAGATATAAAGACATTTAGGAGAGCCCGAATAAACCTTTACAGCAAAATTATTTTCCTTTTGTATGGGGAATATGGAAGTGGAATTTCTAGATAATTTAATCGGCTGACCCACAATAAAACTGTATCAAGTTTCCAAGTTAAAGGATAGATGAAGTGATATCTTGCTGCTTGTTTACAACATTACTGTGCGTTAGCAATACTTTGTAACTCAAATAATTTTGGATGGCAAAAGCTTATACCTGATTTCCAGCATTTTTATTAGTTACAGGGTCTTGATACTACAGCTAACAGTATTCAGCACTGATCAAAAAAAGCAGTGTCATCTAAATGACAATGAAAGCAGCATGTTAGCCCAACCTTGCAGCAAACAAGTTTCGCTTCTGTTTCACTACTCTTCTGAGCAATGCTAATAAGCAGATGCACACAGGGCTCTGTGTTCTAACAGAGACACAGACCCTCACAGAACACTATACACAGCACTGGGTGAAGTTAAAGGTTAAGTTATAAATCTGCATTTTGATAGACAGCAGAATTAAAAAAGTCTACTGAGTTGGGTGAAATTTTGGACACTCCTCTCAGAGTTTTTTATATCAACTATGGGAAAACAGCAAGTCTACCCCTTCCATAGGAGTTGTTCCTCAGACCAGGTTTTCAAATGATCCTCATTGAACCAATCTTCTCCCTGTGCAGTTAAGACAAACCTCAACCTGGATCCATTAATCAACTTGGCAGCAGTACACAATCTAGACAGGTAAGACAGAGAAAACCACCAGGCAAAGCAGCACAGTCTGAGCAGCACCTCTATCTCCCCAGTGTAACTCTGCTGAGAGCTTAAAAGCATTCCCTTTTCACAGGCCACACTGCACAAGCCACAGAGATGAACAGCTTCCCAGATCTACATATGATCAAAGATTCTGAAGAAAAAAAACAAGTCTAAGAACAGGATTTAGGTTTTGGGGGTTTAAAAAGTATTAAAAACAGATCTTGAAAACACTATCTAGAGCTACCATTTTTCCCATCAGGACTTGCAATAAACCACCAAATTGCACAACTGCCCAAAGACTTCAAACAAAAAAATGTCCAAACTGGCTGACTGGGCTATCCTAAATGCCAGGCAGTACTAGCAACCAAACTCTTCAAAGAATGCGGAAACATTTTGTGACACTAACTGCAAGACAAGAGTGCATTGTATCAGAGTACCACTTTGCCTAACACCACCTCAAAACCAAGCCCAGGGACACTCCTACCAAGGACAGTGAGAAAGCACAAAACCCACAGCCCTCCACAGCTGTTCTCTTCAAGTATCAGAAACTGGGAGTGGAAGTCACTTTTTTTTTTTCAGTATTTACATTTAGTAGTCTGATACATTCTTCCTTCTATCAATTTTTTAGGCCAGTGTACATCATGTAACTCTAATGTTAAAGACGCTTGAGAGATACTCAGCACATACACACCTTTATATTTTGTTCATTTGCCTTTCCCCACCAACCAAAACCAATAAAAAAGATAAATCAATGAATGAATGGGATTTACACAGGGTCTGTAACACACGAAACTAAACCAGCCGTATCTTCCCCCAAGATTGCTTCATTTACAACACTCCTGTCAGGTTTAACTACTTCTTCTGTAAAGTACAGTTTTATTAACTCAAGCAGTCGTTCACATTTAAATAGTAACAGAACTTGATTGATATTTATACTGAACATTATACCATATTCAAACTAAGTGGGGACAGAAGATCATCAAAACCAATTATGCAAAAATCGAGAATCAACATTTGTCTAAGTCTGTTCATTCCCAAGCTGAGGCTCAGCTTCTCATGTCAGAAAACCAGAAAGAAGTTTGCTGTAACAACCTAAACAATCTAAGCACCTTTTAAGAAATTACACATGCATTCCACATAAAACATTCATATGACAGTTCAGTTAAAAAAAAAACCAAAACCAAATTAAAGTAGCTCCCAGAGTATTGCCATAAACTAACAATCTGATCTACGATTTCAAAAATGAGTAAATAAAAAAAGTTTTCAGCATTAACCACTTTTGTGCTAAGTGGAAGAAATAGTCTGCAGAAGAGGCATATAGTGCACCACAGCCATAGCTAAAAGCTAGTCTAACAGACACACTTTTGTAGACTCCACAATATCTTCATTCAAGTACTTTACTCCTTGTATAACACACACAATGAAAATAAATTGCCATCCAGTGATGAGCAGAAACGTGAGCTGCACAAGCACACACAGGATGGCAAAGAGTATCCTTAACCATGTTCTTGAATAACCATCAGTGCCAATGGCATCAAAGTTCCCATCTCATCTTCCTCCAAATTACAACTTTTGTTGAAAGGAGAAAAAAGACCAACCCACAAAAACATTGCAGTTTGTAACTCTTTGCTAAAGGAAATTGTTTTCAGGTACAGCAAGGCATCAAGAGAGCTGCTAAGACATTTGGGAAAACTGAAGTACCAACCCCCAGTACAAAACCTAAAAGAGACATACTTAAGTATTATCCTACATAAGGCACCTACTAAAGGAGAAACCTGCTTAGCAATTACCTAGAATTGGTCTAGTCAAGTAAATTTTGTTAAATTATGTTCATGAAAATGCAAGTCATACCCAGGAACAGTTTTCAACTAAACTCCCTTAGCTTCCTGTATTCACAGCACCGACAGAGCTGGATGTCACATCTGATGCAGCTAAGGTGGGAAAGTGTTTCTTCAACAGTGACAGGTGCAACACGGTAATTTCCTGCTACAGATGTCAGTCTTGAGTTTGCATATCTGCATGTTTAGACACCTTCCTTGGCTTAGAAAGCGTCTGCTGCATTTGAATGCAAAGATGCTACCTTGAGCAGAGGGCTGTATTAAGCTGAAAAGCTTAGACAAAATACCAACTTCAAAGTTTCCTGATCAGTAAAAGTATGTTTTGAATGACAAATTGCTACAAGTCAGACACCAAATCATTATTCTTCATAGGTCAGCTATTCTCAGATTCATGACCTTCTACATGCAATTATGATCAAATTTGTTTTTGAGACTGTTATAAACACTGAGCAACAAGGACAGTAATATCATATTGAGGAGGGGAGGAAAGAAGGAACAGAGGTGAATGGGAAAGGTTTACTATGAGGACAAGCATTTCCCTAATGTTTGTAAGGTCAGTGTATTATACCTGCCATTGTTATTCTCTCTGTGCACACAGTGAGACTTAGGTCTCTGACTGGGACAAAATCTAACTACTGAATGTCATGTACAAGGAGAGTCAGCTGAGCCCCATCGTGCTGGTCACAACACAGAGCTGCTGCTTTTCCACCACGTGTGCAGCTGCACACTGGTACTGATTCTTAATGGGCAGTTCTGGGCTACAGGGGAATAAAGTTACAGTGGTATGAATAGCCATGATTGAATGTGTCTACATAATATATAAAAATATATGAAGGGCAATAGACATTTTAGAGACTGCTCCAAGCCCTTCTCAAACACCAAGTCTGAGAATACAGCCCATGTATCAGCACAGTAACATTTACAGGACCTCAGAAAATATCCTCTTATGCCAGACATCCTACATGTCCCTCTCCACCACTCAGTGTCATGTAAACTACTAGAGGCTGCAAGGGAGGTATTTGTACTTTTCATAAATTCACTACGTCCACTCTGTGCAAGGACTATTTTAGCTACATTGCCATTAGCAACTGTATGTATAAAAGATTATTTGGCACATTTTTTGTTGAAAAATATCAACTTGACACTGCATACACTCTTCAGAGAGTAAAATTCAGAGCTGCCTAACACGTTATGCTTTTAAATTACCTGCATACACTCTTCAGAGAGTAAAATTCTGAGCTGCCTAACACGTGAGGCTTTTAAATTACTAACTGCAGCTTCAGTTTCATACCACTTACCACATTAAATGGCTGGATTTGGCTTACAGTAACTGTAAGCCAAAGCAAGATGATGTTCCTTCCATCCCTAGAAATGACACTGCTGCCAAAAGCTGGCTCAGGACCTCAAATTCCAATTCCACCTGTGCAGACAGTGCCATCTACTAAAGCAGTGGTCTTACTTCCTTCAGACTCTCAGCAATAAACCTTGTCTAACATTCTCAAGTAATGTGAATGGTAATTCATAATTCAATCCCCCTTGTATGGGGAATATGCAGTTAACTTCTCAGCCAGCATTTAGGTCTATGGCCATCCAAAGAGAAATTACATCACAGCCTGACACATGCACACTCACTCTCCCTGTTAATGGTGGGAATAAACCACAAAACCAAAACAAACATCCAGCCAGTACAAACATAAAAGCAAACTCCACATACACACCTGACCAGAGTGCAAAGCAAACTGGGATAAGAAACTCCAGAAAAATTATTGCAAAATCTTTCCCTTCCCTCTATTCATTAAAAGTGCTTCTTATACTGAGTTCTCTTCAGCATGGGCCAAGTAAGAGTTAAAACTTAGTTTGGGGACTGATGGGACAATGATATTCATGAGAACACTTAACACTGGAAAACATCATCTTCCAAAAAATTAAACCAGGAAAATTACAGTTTAATACAAGCCAAAATAAAAGGTCAGATACCTCACTAATTTTTAGAATTGCAGAGTTAAGCCAACCACTGGATACATTAAAAAATAATCAGGTTACCAGATCATGTACAAGGACCATTTTTACTTGCTGAATTGAAACAATAATGAACAGACTGATGACTTGGTTTTTTTGATAGCCTATCATTTACCAATGGGAATATCCGTGAATGTGTTTCTTTTCACTTCTGGATGGCTTGGAATCTCATACTACCCTGCCACACAATAACAAAACTGTTATCTTCTCATGAGCCTTGTTCCACAACACACCAGTGGCATTAATACTTAACAATTATAGTTGCTACATGTTTGTGTTACTTTCCTCAGCAACAGAAACTTACTAGCAGCACTTCAGAGCTTCTCTTCCCTCACCAGCTTCTCCAGCACTGATCAAAGCTGAGGTTGTGTCTTTATTTCTAGGACATCTCTTCCCTCACCAGCTTCTCCAGCACTTATCAATGCTGAGGTTCTGTCTTTATTTCTAGGACAACCTGCAGCCCACACTCCAGACACCTAAAGCCAGCCAAAGCCCTCAAAGACATTTCATAAGTATCACCTACCACCACAAGGTCCTTCTGCAGTGAAGTACACATGCTATGGAGAAGCAGACACAGAGTTAATGCACTACCTGCAACAAACCTCAGCTTTCTGTTCCAGTTCAAGACATGTCAAATTTGTTTTCAGTATTTAGTTACCATAAAGCACATTTCTAAACATCTTCTCAAGGCAAGACACTTCAGAGAAAATACCTCTTCTTCAGTTCAGTATTTAGTTACCATAAAGCACATCTCTAAACACCTTCTCAAGGCAAGACACCTCAGAGGAAATACCTCTTCTTCACAGGAAGGCTCAGAGCATGAAGATGAAACAGAAGGTTCTGTTAATCATTCTTATCCTGCAGCTCTGGTAAATGTTTGTTACAGAGATGCTTTGTAAACATGCCTGTTTCACTGATTTCCCACACACACTTCCTTCTCACAGAACAAACCTCATATTACTGAAAAAAGGGCAGTTGTTTTACCAAAATCACTGAGAAACAGAGAAGTGCATAAATGCATCCCTAAATATCTGAAAGATCCAACACTTTTGTATAAATAGCCTGCTTAAAGGATTTGGTACAAACCAGAAAACATTCTGCAGGGCTCAAGCTGGTTCTTATCTGTAGCTTTACTCCTAAACTTTCCAATAAAACCACTTTGTCTTAAATTCAGCTCTTTTCTGATATATATCATATTTGGGTTACTGAATCTAACTGTTCTAAGTCACATTACAATACTGCAAAATCTCCTTCCTGAAGCCACTTCCTATCTCTGCCACTCTTTTCAGAATTCTTTTCCTTGTATTTAAGGAGGAAGAAGAATCAAGTACCAAGAGGCACACACTAATACAAGACTGGAGGTGGAGGGGCAGAGACTTAGCACACACTAAAAAGCTGCATTTCTCAAGCAAAAACATAAAGGCACAGGGGAAGTTAGGAATCCAATTTTATCCTCAGTACTTAAAGAAACTTAAGGAGAACAAACTAGAGAATTTAGAAACACAGGAGAATGGGACATTTCAAATAATTCAATCTCAGGAAACACCTGGAAGAAAAGACGTTGTGTCCTATCTAGACAGACTAACATGAGGAATTATAATGGCACAAAGAGTAAAAACAAAACAAAAAGCCAAGTCATGGAAATGCTTCCATACCTATGCCAAAAAAAGGCATTTTCAGTGAGGCTAATTAGAGATCAGAAGAGTTTGGAAGAGCAATGTGCACCTTTCCGCTAATTAGAGATCAGAAGAGTTTGGAAAAGCAATGTGCACCCTTCTCCCCCCTTCAAAACAAATTCTGCATCTTTAACACACCACCCTTACACTTTCATAGCAACACAGCCTGACACAAAATCCTCGAGTTTCAAAAAGGAAAATCTGGAAAAAGAAGCCTATGCAGAAATCACCTTTGCATGCCAACACTTTCCTAGCAGCCATGCTCTGAATTGAACATCTGGTCAATGAAAAACCTGAAGACTACAACTCTTCAAATCGTAACAGAGAACAGACAGCAGCATTAAAGGTGTCTATGGGGCAGCCTTTACTGCACATCTCTCCCCTCAAATATGAGCTTGGTAAGTCTTCTAGACAAGCTACAAGATATCCAAATGATTTCTATTTACAACTTGGAAGGAACAACCTTGAAGTCTTAAACTTGATACGCAGGTATGAACTCAAACGGATGTTGGAAAGCAATTCTTTCCAACAACACCCTCTTGAAAGCTTCCAATTCAAAAAGCATTGATTTCTTAATTCATGATTAAATATGAAGGAAACAAATCTCTAAGAGTGGCACTTAAACTTCAAGAGGATCATTTCCTCTCTTACTCAAACTACCTACCTGTGCTTGGGGAGACTGACAGACCAGAAAGTTTCTGAACTTTTACTGCATCCTCAGTTTGTGCAATTCACCTTCGCATATTTGTTTAACCAGAAAGATCTTCCCAGAACAGGGTCAGTGCTTGAAAGCACATAAAGCTGAACCCACAGAAATACACATGCACTGGTGGGAAGGAGAGCAGAGGGTACTCACTAAACAGGAAGAGTATATATACAGACTCAAAAGCAGCAGCCCATCAGCTGCTTTTGTCATTTGATGTATTCCCTGATCTTAAAGCTAGTTTTTCCTTTTACAAGTACAATGTGGAAATGTAGTGGAAAGAGAACTTATTACATGCATTACATATTCCCCAAGGCCAGTGAAGGACCATATTCTGTTCTAACAGGGCAGAGTCCCACACACATACACATACTTGTTCCTTTCAAATGAAAATTTACAAAATCCTTACAGGTATTCAAAACCCAGATTGAATACTCTTTACAAATTGATAAATAACTGCATACATATTTCTGAGAAATATGATCATATAATTAGGGCACAATTATTGTGACAGCTACGAGCAAACTGGTCTACTCACTGAAAACAGCAGATTTAAAAGCTTGCTCCATGGCATAGCCTTCCTACCTGAAACAAATTAGTTGTTCATAGGAACCTGCCAAACAGTAAACTTTTACTGGAATAAATACAGAATGTTACCTAGTAAAAGGAAAACTCAAGACACTTCACCACGATTCTCAAGCATTAAGACTTCTGAACTATTGCCCCATCCAATTATTAATTTTATTTATACTCTTCTGCATACAATTAACACCCAATCCTTTGCTGAAATACATGACATGGTACATTAAAGCTGAAAAACAGCCAGGAAGATAACTTTATGGGGCTGCTCCTTAAGACTGGCTGCAAAAATTCCCAGGAGGTAAAGCCTTTCCATGCAAGACTGGCTTTAAAATGACTTCAATTTACTCTTATATTAGCTCCTCCTTCAACTCCAAAGCCCTGCGAGTTGTGTTGCCTCTCGTGCTATTAGAACACTGCTAACACAGTTATATTTACGGGTGTCTCCCCTTTCCCATCTTTATGTAAACAATCTAAGACAGATTTTTAATCTCTTCCAGTTGTTAACCATCCTCATTATATGTAAATGAGCACTAAGTAAATCTAACCCTTTTTTATCCTAAGTCTGAACATGGCTAATTGGTCTAACTGTAGTTAACTGCTGTTCCATGCCTTCTCTGTGTGCAATTACTGGGAACTCAAGAATAACATAAAAATACTTTGAGTATGCATACATCAGACTGATTCCTTAGAAGGTCTACATTAGCTCTTGTGGAACAGCTTTCTTAGGAGGAATTAAATTGCTTTTATATACATATAACTCAGAGAACTGAATCACAGAATATTCTGAGCTGTAAGGGACCCACAAGGATTATCAAATCCAACTCCTGGCTCTGCACAGGACAGCCCTAAGAATCACACAAGAGAACTCTGGCAGGTTTGGTGCCTCCACTTCCATGTGGAGCCTGTGCCAGCACCCAACCACCCTCTGGATGAAGAAGTTTTTTCTAGTATCCAGCCTAAACCTTCCCTGACACAGCTTCATGACATTAAGATTATTTAATGTCCTAACTATCCTGCTTTCAAGAAGATAAACCTCTTTCAATGTTAACTGTTACAGACAATAAACTAGTCTGCTGATTCATATCCTCCATCATTTCAAACTTAATTTCAAAACTTAATTTGGATCCCCTGGAGAAGTCTCTGACATGCATAAGGCACTGGTGGTCAGCCAACTCCTGCTATTTTCTGAAAGCTTAAGTATTTTCACATTATGTTAGAGCACTACAAATACACCTTCACCATTGTTACATGCTTAACTGAGAGCACATACAGAACTAACATCCCCCTATCAAACCACTTTCACAGCAGTCTCCTGCTCACAACTTTCAAGTTAGTGCCCAACTTCTCCACAGCACAAGAACAAGATATCTATCACAACTCCTAAACTTCTACACAGAACTTCTAGTTTCCAGGAAGTTGTCTAACCTCATAGGTATAATCTATACTTCTTCTTCCTAGATGAACATGTAAATTTTGCTTCTGAGATGGGCAATCTCATTCCAGCCTCAAATATACTCCACCAATCTGAACAGAAGTCTATGCCACCACCATCTCTTCAACTTTAGAAGGGAAGCACTGCTGGTACAGGTGAGTTTTGTATTAAAATTAAAAAGGTTCTTCAGGTATCTGGAGACAATGCATAAATTGCTCACTATCGAAGCTCCTCCTTACCATCTCACCTGATTTCCTAACCTGCATAAATGTTCAGGTGCACATAACTTCCAACATTAAACATAAGGGAACAGAAAGCTTTGGTACAACTGAAGGTGGAAAATCCAGAAAGCTGTCACTATTACTAAATAGTCAGGAGCTGGGTGCAGAAAGAGAAGGGGAGAACAAAGCAACTAGTTTTCATCACCTCGATATTTTGCCATGGTATGTGAGTCTTCTTACACTTGAAATTTGGCCCTGCTTGTGGTGAGTTGCCACATTTTTTTCTCTCGGGATTCTCTGGCTACTGATCTCAAATCTTTTTTCACACAGGTGTATCTGAAGGAAGCAACTAAGCTCACTACCAAACTAAAAGGTAAAGTTAAGGTCATTATATGAGCTTACAGAAAAATCTCTTTCAGCTCTGAACTGACAGGTCTGCAGACTGCTGCTGTAGACAAAATAGCCACAAGCCCTTGTTTCTCTGTTCCCCACCTATCAAATTATCAAACACACATGCTCTCACAGATCTTATCTATCAGTTAAGTTTATTCAAAATTAAGCACAAAAAAGATTAAGACTGATAAATTAATGCCTCCTGCTATGAGTGAACAGAAAAGCTGGACAAACAGGAACATGACAGGAACAGGAGGCAATACTCTGCCAGGTTACAGGACTCAGGAATCAAAGATATGCAAGAAAAGGTGTCTCTACTCTCCCCATTTACTGCAAAATTCTTTAATGGTTCAAGTTTTCCTCATCTAAGAAGACACCACTAAAGGAGTTGAGTTGCTCTACTTAAGATTTTGGGACTTCTACAACCAGGGAGGGAGGGAGGGCACAGATTTATAGGGAATTTCCTGACACTAGATCAAAGCAAAAAAAAAGTAAAATTCAGACTTAAAACTGATGATTCAGTTAGCAGACCTGCTGTGATTTTTCAGACATGTAATTCTGATTGCCCCTACAAGATTCTAAAACACTTAACATCCGTGAATCGTGCGTCAGCGAGGCAGTGGTTATTTTAGGAGTACTTAGACACCACGTACATGGGTGTGCAATTAGAAGAAAACACATACTTCTATGGAAGCATCACAGAATGTGTTTTCTTAAAGCTGGCAGGAAAGAAGACTGTAGAACCTTTAGTGAAATTTCCCTATGTAAGTTAAGACCATTTGTACACTGGCTCACTACACCTCAGACACACACTTACTTCACACATTTTTAAATCCATCAGGGCTTAGATGGCAACATACAGGTGCCTTCTTGAACATTTGTTACCAGCTTTTTTCCCTGGGAAGCTAAAACTAGCTGTTTCAGCACCAACAGAATCTGGATACAGTAGCCTCCCAATGCCTCCAAGTATGGATTCAGGAGGAGAAAGGTGTATTTTTCTGTGCAGACATTGCTTGGAAAAGATTTATGGTTGCAGTGCCCAAGACATTTTTATGGAGAGGATGTGATCCCTGAGCCTACCCAAACTGGGTAGATGACAATTTACCTAGCAGTGCTTTGCTAAATTAAGACATATTCTATTAGAAAATAAGTTTCAAGTGTTCTGAAGCATTTGAATGAACATTAGGTTATCTTCACCTGGTGTTCCACAGCATTTAGTAATATTGACAGGTCATGCTGATATTGGGAGGGGGTAAAAACCTATGTCTAATAATGGAATTTTACCAAATAAACTTCTCTTAAACATACTCAAAGCCAGGGCAGGGAAAATAATACAAGTATGGATTCAAAAGCACAGTTTAGACTATTCCAACAGTTTGCTCAAACACCAGGTAACAGAGTATGACAGTACTCAGAGATGACAATTGCAGATACAGAGTTAATTCCACCTCCTGCACACCCTGTCAGTTACACCATGATACACATACAAAGAAAAACAGTAAGGACTGAATGAACAGCTGCAGAGATTGTAATTTTGGACTGTGGGTGCTTAATTCTTCTCTCTGCAACTAGCAACACTAACTAAAATTAGAAAGCAAGCACAAATTTAAAACTCTGAACCTTAAGAAAAGAACTCCAGGTAGTGCATCACTGACAGGGATCTAGCAGGACAAGCAAGCAGCTACTCCAGAGTTAAGACCAAGGCAACGATTAACCACCAGACCAGGATCTTAGTCAGAAGAGTGAGTTAATAATTCAGTAAAGCCACAGGACTCTCTCCCTGCCACAACACCAAGGACAGAGACACTGGGATCTTAAAAAGTTTATTTGAAGGGAAAAGCACATCTAACCTATACAAACTTGAACATGCACAAGGCAAAAATCAAAATGCAACATCTGAAATTTAAGAGAGCACAGTTCCATCAGCATTTACATCAGGCTAGCAAACTCACTCAAGGAAACTAAACCCCTTCACAAACCATAATGCCCATACCCACAGGACTGTTAACAGCTTTGGAAGTGTCATTACCATGGACATATTTTCCTAATTAGATGATTTATTTCTCTGACGTATATAAGACACTAAATTTAAGGTATCTCTGCTCATACACTAACCTTTGTTAAGAAGTTTTAACTTTCTGACATTTTAAATATGTCTTACAATGCTGATTTGAGGTGATTCAAACACCTGGCTTTGTCCCTTTTTTGAAGTCCCTTCAAAAAAAACCAAACCACTAACAAAAACCCAACCAACTATATTCACAGGAATTTTCCACAAGGACTTTTATCAAAATTATCTACAAAGTCTCAACACCCCCCAGGTTACTATTTTTTTGTATAAAGGAATCTAGAGATTGGGAATGCAGAGTGGGTCCTATCTCCTTTCCTTTCAAAACAATGCAAGGAAAGCAAGTGGAATTTCCCTTGGGTTTGTATGGAGGCCATCAAATCTAGGATGCCTCTAGAGTTGTGCAAGCTTTCTTTCCAAAACATAAGTCCCTGAACACATTCAAAAAGCTTCAATCTATCTTATTTTTTCAGTTTTCATCTTGCATAAGTAAAGTTCCCTCTGCTCTGCTTTTCCTTTCAGTCCAGAATCTGAATTTCCAGTCAAAGAGAAAGCAATACCACCCTCGAAACCACGAAGCAACAGGCCACCCAAATGAACACTTTCTAAAAAGTCCTTCAAAGGATAAACAAATCCAATCCACCTGTCTGTTTATTCAGGCAGTTATCAATACAGTGGATGTGCCAGACAAAACTGCATTACTATACTATTTACAGTGGTCTGCTCCTCAAAACTAGAGCATTAAGAATGTTTCTTGCCCAAGAACAGGATGCTGAGATGATACAGAGGATGTTTAGTATTGCGTAAGGAGTATCATTATGTTTTGAAGGCTTTTTTTTCCTTTTACGTGCATATGTCTCCTGATACTTTTGAGTTCCTTTGATTTAGCAACAGACTTGGCAACAGCCACAATGTGTTTACCCCAGAAACCTGGGAGCTAAACAAACTGTCAGAACACAGGATCAGTAACTTCAGGACCACTATGTGTGCCAAAGAGCTTTTCACCAGTCTTTCACCTCGGAACAAAACCACTCACTGAAGCCATGGCTTACTAAGCAGAGAGCCACACTCCAGCTGTTAACAGAATTACCATCACTTCGAGGCCCTTAGCTGCCCCTTCTTTTAAAAGGGTTACTACATCCCTCATATCAGTTGGGTATCTTAGCACTCAGATCAACTTAGCAAGGTTGTTGTTCCTTCAGAAGGCTCCTACAGAACATCACTACTCAACTGCAGCTTCCAGCTGTAATAATGAAGATGCACTATTTTCCCTTATTTATTCTTTGTCGGAACAGGATGGGAGAAAGATAAGATGAAAGGGAAGCAAAATAGATTCCTTTTTGTGCATCAAAACACTAATTAGTCATTTAAATATCTTGTGACTTGATGCTTGAATATTAAATCTCTTTGATTGCATTTTTCCCTAGGGAAAGTTTAGTCAAGAGGAGAGCTCTTAACTCCAAATATGTGTTCATTTAAAATTACATTTATGCAAAACTGAAGGCAATGTTAGAATTCTATTTATAAAAAGTTATAAACGCTTGTTCACACTCGCTGAAGCCACCCTCTCTGCCAGATTCCTATGGACACTTTGCCATCTGTTTATAAGACAAAATATCTATCGCTTTCCTAAGCATTAGGGAAAAAAATCCTCCAACTCAAGGCTTCAGCTGCTACATAGCACAAACAACTACCAACACTCCTAAATCCTGCATGGCATGAAGTCTGGAAAACAGAATGTAGTAGGCTACTAAACCTGCGAGGCTTGCAGCAACTTAAAGTCATAAAAGCATGTCTCTCTGTTGTTAACAGCAACATACAGCTGAAGAGAAAGCTTTCTGGGGCAATGAGAGGGAAGGAAGGAAATTTAGCAAGCTTGCAGCAACAAGGAGGAAGAGTTTAATATCAACTATTTTATATAAGATCCCAATATGATTCAGAAAGACACGTGTTTACCGATGGCAAACAAACTTCTCTTGGGGGGGTGTGTGCTTGTGTGTGTACACACATGCAAAACAAACACATGAGCAAACTTTAGCAAAGTGTCAACTTACACCTACAGCTCTGAAGTCTAAGCCTCGAAGCAAGATTTGGGACACCAAAGCATCACATTAATCACAAACATAAGTCTTATAATTAATGTTTAAAGTCTTTCCCTTGCCCATGATTACTTCTCCTTAGCTAGGACACGTCTTTGAATTTAGGGAGACTGTGCAGACACCACATGCAATTTTGTCCCTGCCAGGCAAACAGTAAGAGAGAAACAGCAACCTGAAGTCTTTACATCAATAAATGCATGCACAGTCACTCACTTTAACTGAGAAATACACTCAGCAAGTGTCATAACAAACAACATCATCTAAAATCCTGGTACAAGAGAAAATTCAAGATGATTTCTCTCATATTCAGCATCTACAAGTATCAATTCAGAGTGTTTCTACTGTGTGAAAAAGAAACATAAGCATCTTAAGCACTGCTACCTACTGCTTAAATAGTACTACTCAAAGGATGCCATGTTAAAGTTCTGAGCATCTTCACAGAAATAAACACCACCAAAATAAAACCATAAAAAAACACCAACCCACCAATTAAAAAAGAAACCAAAACAAAACCAAAACCCACCAGATGCCACAATATACATTTCAGTGCATGTTTACAGCAACTTATGACTTACACGAGACCTGAAAATATTGAATTATGTTAAAATGTTAGAGAGTTAGGCTAGAAAAGCCTCTGGAAGTGGTTATCTAATGGACATCAACATTACTCTGGAAATCATTCAGCCTGAACACGTTTCATAAACACTCACAGGATCAGTTAACTCACAGCAATGGTGGCACAAAGAGAAAACTGCATTTAAAGATGAAACTTCTCTTAAAACTGAGTTTGCTCAAAGTTTGCTGTTATCTAGCAGTATGAACAGAAACTTTACAGGCTGTCACCTTCAAAGGACAATGGAAGTCTGAGAGCTAGAAAAACTCAAGACTGGAACTGTCACCTTTGGTCTTAGCACTCAGTTTCAAAACTTGCTTACATAACTGTATTGCTACAGTTCACTCCTATTTGCTGGGTTTAATACACGAGTGGGAGAAACCGATTACACCAAGGAAACAAACGTGCAAACACTGAGAGTAACAACACACTTCAGAAGTCTACAGCAGTAACAGCTAGTGAGTGTTCCACCTATCTTGCAAAGTGCTGAGCGAATGATTAAGCGACCCTGAAGTTCGAAACGGTTTAAAGTTTCACCCTCCACAGAGACAGCAAAACTGACAGGGAAGTGATAGACTCTTGGCCTCCAGCACAGATTTTCATACTTTGAGGAGCACTTGAGCGCGGACTGACGTAGTGACAACCGGAATTTTACTTTCACCGCGTCTGTCTGAACGCACCGAGAGGGTTTGCGGGCAAACCTAAACACACACCCTTCCACTCCCTCCCCCCGGCAGGGAGGGAGAGCACACAGAACAGCCCAGCAGTAGCACGGCGGGGCAGCGCTCAGGGCCTGGCG
>NW_008656651.1:0-2002 GCF_000695815.1 Acanthisitta chloris | reverse complement strand
AGACATAAATAACTCGGATGCTTGAGAAATATTTTTTACAAACCTGGAGCATTTTTTTCTCACCTTTCCCCATGCCAGCCCCGACCTCCCAGCCTGCCACCTCGCTTGTCCCAGGAAGATGTGACCAGGGAGAGGGGGATCTCTCGGGGCGACAGGATATCTCCAATATCATCACCGAAGGGTTTTGGAACGGCTGGAAAATGGCACGTAAGGGGGCAGGGATTCCTCTAAAATGGGGACACAAGGAGCACTGCCTCCTACGCACCCCCAAAGACTGCAGTTCGTACACGTCCAGCACAGAGCCGCGCCGAAGGCAGCAAAACCCCCACTCTGGGAGTGAAGCGGAGCCGCCCGCGGACACCCCCACCTCATGTCCCGCGGGGGACGGAGAGGAAAATCCCAGCGAGACGTGGCCAGCGCGTGGGACAGAAACCCTGACACCCGCCGGAAGCAAGGAAATGATCTTTAAAAAGGAAAGCCTTACTCTTCCCTCGGCCGCGTTTAGTTCCCCGGGGCGAATCGCTTTCAGACCCTCTCGAGCTGAAATGGAGGGACTTCATGCGAAAAGATCAATAAATGGAGTTAGACCGATTTACGTTATCCCACGCAAAATCAACACATAATTTCCCAGGGCGAACTGTACTCCTTGCGGCCTTTCCGTAAGCACACCCGTGCCAGTAATACCGCCAGCATAATGAACAGCCCATCGCTACTCGGGGGGCAGCGGCTTTGAGTGTGGAACCTTTGGGACGCTATAAAAATCCCCTTTTCTAATTTTTTTGTTATATCGCTGGAAATTTGACAAGTTTAAAATACTTTAGGTGTAAAGTTTGTTCTTAATTAGGTCTTGTAAAGATGGAATTTGGTGGCCATTATAGAGCCGCTAATCAATTTTCACCCAGCAGCAAAGGTACACCGCGGAGGAATTAGATTTAATGAAGTGACTGTGCAAATTACAGTCGGGGACTTTATTTAAAGTCTATCAACCTCCTAAAAATGATTTCTCAAACTGTTCTTGATTTCCTTCGCTTTATGAAAAACATCACGTTTGCTTTCTGAGGTTTCAGGCATTAACAGCCATTCTCTCCCGCTCTCCGATCTGGCGCAGGGGAGTTTTCCAGTTTTTCATTTCGAATTCACGGAGAAATGGGCAAATTTAACTTTTGGGCCTTTCAAAAATATGTCCTATTGCGGCTATAAAACTATAAGAAACGGTTCTAAAATAGGAGACCGACGCACAGATCTGCTCCGTTACTGGAAAGCGGATTTTTGTCATTTGTTCAAGTATTTATTCTTCTGCACGGGGAAGTCTCAGAAACCGTGAACTGTTTTTTACTGTTTGATCGCTGCTGTCCTCTCTTTTTTACGCCCGTCCCTCCGCTGAGAGAGCCGAACCCGGCAGCAGATTATACCTACTTCTGCTTAGGATCCGCAAGGGGAAAGGCTTCTGCTGTTAAAAGCAAATTGAAATACGGTTCCTTGAGAGCGGAACGGGATGAGGTCTTAGGAGTTCCCTATCTTTATCTCCCTTCAGAAGCACTTTCAATATTTATATTTTGTTGCAGCATATATTTTTTATACTTCGGTCTCTAATACTTTCTCCTTTTTTTTTTTCTACTTTTTTTTTTCTATGCTAGGTTTTGGGCAGCTGATGCTAACTGACTGCTCAAGAAACGTCACGCAAAATAAATAACAGCAAATTTTAAAAGGTGTTTTCTTCTCCGAGTGCAACCGAGAGGGCTCGGCGCGAGTGGAGGAATTTTCTGCTCTTTTTCTTACGGGGTCGAGCAAAGAAATCTCTTGATCATTTTTTCCCCACCCGAATATTAAAAGAAAACGTGAAGAGAAACTATCTAAAATCTGCTTTCTCCCCAGACTGTAATGGTGAGAGCAGGGCCGCTCCCTCGGTCCCTTTTTAAGGCACGGAGGAGTGGGGCGTGGGGACGGCGAGCAGGGCGCGGGGGCAGTGGGGAAAGCGCGGGGGCAGCGCGGGGCCCAGCTC
>NW_008656650.1:11105-16615 GCF_000695815.1 Acanthisitta chloris | reverse complement strand
CAGTAAGGGACAGCCCCTCCTTGTAGAGGCACTTGTGCTTGGTGGTGTCTAAGCCTGAGGAGGAGCTGGGGGCAGTGGGCAGAGGGGTCCAGCCATGTACCTACCTGGGTCAGAGGGGGCTGGCTGTGTGCTGGCAGGTCTGAGTACCCCAAGGATCTGGTGTCCCTTTGGGCTCAGTCAGAGACTAAGGTGACTGCTCATCTCCACACTGCATTAGCTTCTGCTGGCTGAGCCCCAGCCTGCCAGGTCCGGCACTGAGTCCTGCATAGGAGGGACAGACTCTCAGCAGAGAGCAGACATGGCAGCAGGACCTGAGCTCACGGGCTTTGCCTGGAGCAGAGGTACTGCTTGGGCTGAGGTGCTATGGAGGGGGCACTGTTGGAACTCCTGGGCAGCCCAGTTCCTGCAGGAGTAGGGCTGCTGGGTCTGTGGGATGCCTCCTGGCAGGTACAGCAGTCTGGGAATGGCAGGAATGGGAATATGATGTTACTGGGGCAAGTGCAGCATGATGGCATGAGATGCTGTGATTGTGACCATGTTGTCACTGCCTTGGGGTGCCATGAGGCCCTTGCTGCATGATGTCAAGAAATGTCATAGTGGTGCTGGAGGTGGCTGTGGCCCAGGATGGGATGTCACTGCAGCGGTGGAGCATGACATCACTGGGGTGTGTGATGTGGAGGGCAGTAGTGTCACAATGGTACGCAGGATGGTGTGGCTGCACAAAGATCTAGCTCCCACCCTCCCCATGATGTGGACTAGGGGCTGGGAATGTGCATATGGGTACAATGAGGAGCCCTGGAGTGGCGTCTGGGGCATAATCACCTGCTGGCCCCATGGCTCCCTTTCCAGTCCTATCCCACTCTCCCCACAGGGCACTGTCAGCTACAGCAATGTGTAGGGACAGATGAGCCCTACACATTCCATCCTGCCATGGGGCCAGCACCCTGCCCCTGTGCTGCCTTGTTGCACCCTGCATGAGTGCCTGTGGCATCCTCCCACTACTTCTACCCCTTCCTGGCATCTTGGCTTCATGTCACCAGGTTTAGCCATACTGAACAGGCACCCTGGGGTGACCTCAGCTCCTGGAGTGACCTTGCCACCAGATGCCACAACATAAGCCAGGATGTGGGTCTGCTGGGACAAGATAGATTGAGGACTGCCATGTATACAAGCAGAACCTCATAGCCTCAAACCTCGGGTGGAGCTTCACGCTGGGGCCTCGATGCTATCAGCAGGATGCTGGGAACCATGAGGCCTTTTTGCATCTGCCATGTAGAACCTGAGCCTTCCTCCCTCCCCCTTCCCAAAATGGCCTGGCTCTAGGCTGTACATGCCTTCCCCATGGCACCAAACACCGGATCCACTGGGAAAAGCCTTTTGTCTTCAATCAGGAACTTTGTTTCCTCCTGGAAAATCTCCATCCAACTTGGAAGGATTTCAGCTGCAGCTGCATGAGGCAGGGGGGCACTTGGGGAAGAGGCCAAGGTGTGGGAAGTAGGAGCTGGAGGTGGGAAAGACAGGGAGAGCCCTGCCGTTAGCCTGGGGACAGCCACCCATTGCCTGGCTGTAGCTGGGAGTGAGGCAGTGCTGCCCTGCAGGGCCAGGGACTCATGTGGCATCCCTGCACCCATATGTCCGCAATGCGGGCGGCTCTCCCCCACCTGTACTTACGTGAGCCCTGTGCGGGGCTGTGGCAAAGGCTCCCCCTCCCTCACTGTCACTGCAGAGTGACCCAGGGACTGTTCCAACCCTGCACAACCCAAACAACCCTGTCCCCATCACATGTGCCTTGAATGGGACACCTGCAACCAGGTTCCTGCCACTGGAGAGCTGCTTCCGAGAGTATGGCAGGGTAATGGGCAGTGCCATAAGTCTGGCTGGGTGGTGGAGAGCACAGTACCAGAGGGCAGCTGGCTGCACCTGGGTCTATGGGAGGGTGTGGGTCATGCCAGGAAAGGAATAGGAGCAGCACAGGGTAGAGCTGGGGAGAATACACACATCCACCTTTGCAGCTGTGTCTGGGATATAGATAGGATTGGAGAGGAAAGGGGAGCAGGACTCGTGCAAGGGGACACAGGGCTCTGGGTGTGCTAGGCAGTAGTGTCAAGGCTTCCTCTGCAGCTGGAGGACAGTACCTTAATGCCCATCCAGGTGGGTCTGGAAGCTGTTTGGTTGTTGCAGGGAATCCTGGCTCCCCAGAGAGCTTTGGGACCATTCCCATCCCCAGGGAAGGCAGCAGCAGGCTATTTCCCACAACCTGGTGGGTCTTCCAGGATCTAAATCTTGTGCACCTTCCCCGCTCCAAGCTGGACATATGTGGTATCCTACAGCTTCCTTTGCTTGCTGTCAGAGTCCAAGGGCATGGGATTGCCCTTACAGGGGGGGCCATTCACCCCTGTACCCATGCCAGTTTTGCAGGGGGATTTGTTCTTGATTGGGGAGGGCAGCCCTGCCCAGGGGATTGGCACAGTCACATGAAGCAGTGTCACCCACCTTGGTGACCAGGTGCCCCAGCCATCCCTCCAGTTTGCAAGAGTGAGACAGGCCGTTTTTTCTACCAGCTGGAGCACTGGCATGTAGATTCATGCCCATAGCCTGGGAACACATAGCTCAGTTGCTGGGCTTGTCTTCTCTGGAGAAGATTGCCTGGCCTGGGGTGAGGGGTGGCCCCTCCTGTGTGCCACTTTGCTCCTCTCCTCACCCATGCTACAGCCAGGTCAGAGCCAGCTCCAAAATCTCCGCAGCCTTGCCAGCAGTGCTGGCAGGCACCATCCTCCGCAGTCCAGGTTAATTGAGCCTCTCCTCCCAGTCTCCCATTCTTCCAGCATCTCCTTTCTACAGCTACAGCCCTGTGCAGAAACCTTCCCTGGTTCAGGGTGGAAGGAGAACATGCTGCAGAGGCCCTGGGAGGAACAGTGCCAGAAGGGTGGGGAAACTGAGGCACATAGGAGTCACCTGGCAGAGTATCCCCATGCTCTCCCTGTGGCCTTTCTCAGCTCTGGAAGACCAGCTGGACAGAGGACAAACTCCTCAGCCCACTGAAGGCCTACTTACTCTGGTCCTGCCAAAGGAACAGTGACTGGCATTGTGACTTGCCAGGACCCTAGATGCCAGTGGCCCCTTGGGGCAGAACAAGCTGGGGCTGAGCCCAGCTTTTGTCAGCACCCCAGTCCCTCCCATGGGATGGGCTCCCAAGGTTGGACTCCTCCTCAGTCACAGCTCACTGGAGTATGATCTTGTCCTGGGGAAGACCTGAGGATGAACAGCACCCAGGAGGGTCCATGCGTGGGGATGCTAGAGCTGTGGCCAGTACCCAAGGGTCAAGAGGCAGGTGGTGTGGCAAGGGGTGGAAAGAGAGCGTCTCCCATGCAGTGGGGCTGCTTGGGCATCATGGAGCAGGGTCTCCTTCTGGAGCTGACAGGCTGCAGGTCTCTCCCAGGTGTCCAGGATGCTGGTGCTGTGCCTGCTGGCGCTGGTGTGGCTCAGCGAGGGTTCCCAGCGCAGTGAGCCCATGTTTGCAGCCGTCACCCAACGCATCCTCCCACCTGACTACGAGAGCAATCCCACACAGCTCAACTATGGCGTGGCCATCACTGACCTGGATGCCGACGGTGTCTTCGAGATTGTGGTAGCAGGGTGAGTGATGCACCTAGTGCCTTGGTGACAGTAACACCTGGTAGCCTGCAGGCCTGGGAATTTCTCCCTCCTCTGTGGGCTTGTGGCTGGCTGGGGGGGTGTGCACAAGGGTGGGGAGGAGGGGTCTGTATGCACTCACTAGTGTGTGTGTGCACACCCACATAGGGTGTTGATATCAGCTGGGTGCCTGTGTAAGACCATGTGAGTGCCCCCATCGGTCCCTGCTCTGTGGGGTGGTGGCAGCTGCCCAGTGACCAGGGTCTGCCCTGCAGCGCAGAGCCCGCATGTCCCCAAGCTGTCTCAGCTCCACTGACAGGACTCAGCGCTCTCCAGAGATTCAGTTAATTGGCTGGAGGTTTTTTATAGCCCTTTATTGGAGTGATGGCTGGGAAGGGGAGGCAGGAAGCTGTGTGCTATGCTGCCAGTGCCCTAGCAGGGCTGGACACAGGGCAGCTGCTGCCAGTGGATGTTCCTACCATGGTGCAGGCTGTGTGTGTCTGTGTGTGTGTGCTTGCATTGCTGTGAGCTACTACTGCAGTGTGTCTATGGGCACACCACCATCCTCACCCTTGCAAGAGGCTTGCACACACAGGTGTGCCCACCTGGAAAGTGCTCCTTACCCCCACGGATCCCATCTAGTGGGATGGGAGCACTATGGTGGCAGGGAGAGTCTGGCCCTGCTGTTGCTCTGAGCATCACCCTGGGGCAAGAAAGCACAGGCAGCACTGGGAACCCTGAAGAGGTCTGGGCCACCACTCCCAGCTGTGTTAAGTCAAGAAGCCAGCTGGGGTTTTGTAAGCAGTCATGGTGCCCGTTGTATAACTTGTTTACTGGTGTGTCGAGCAGGAGCGGGCGGAGAGCCAGTGGGATGCACTGTGCTGAGAGGATTTGCCTTGTGTGCTGGTTTTCCTGTCCTGGGAAAGCATTACAAGCACCTGCACCCCATTGTGCCCTACTGGCTGTCTGGCCCCCACTGCTGCCCTGGCATTGCCCTGTAGTACCCAGGCAAGGTAGACATGGGATGCCTGACAAGGGTCCCTGGCCTCCATGGACCATGCAGGTGCCCATCATGGAGAAAATCCAGAGTCACCCCTGCTGTCCCCCACCCAGGGGTTTTCATCCTGTCCCCAAGCCTTGGGAAGCCATCACCCCTGCTCACACTCACAGGTACAATGGCCCCAACCTGGTGCTCAAGTATGACAAGGTGCAGGGGAGGCTGGTGAATGTGGCAGAGGATGAGCGGGGCTCTCCGTACTATGCACTGCGGGACCGGCAGGGCAACGCCATTGGTGTGACAGCCTGTGACATCGACGGGGATGGCCGCGAGGAGATCTACTTTCTCAACACCAACAATGCCTTCTCTGGTGAGCCCCACTGGCAGCAGTGCCCTGAGCCCTCCGCACAGCTGCCCGCAACCTTCGGTGCACGAGGGATGTGTGCGGGCTGGAGTTAATTTCTCAGTTGAGTGGCTCCATTGATTGATGGCAGCATGGGTGGGACACTGAGCTCAGCCAGCCACCGAGTCAGCACTTCCAGCTGCCCATCGCCCTCCTGGCAGCACCCTAAGTGGGACAGAAGCTTCCCCACCACACCAAGAGCTGCCCTGCCACAGAGACCCTGTACTGCAAATCCCAGCTGTGCCCTGCGGCAGTTGTGCCCCTCTGTCTCATGGCTCTCCTGTGCCCACTGGACCAAGTCAGATCTAGTCCTGCCCTGCTAGTGCTGTCCCAGCTCCTGGGATGCCTGTCATGACCTGCCCCAGCCTGGCACTGGGAATCCCCAGAGCTCCATGTCTTGGTGCTCTAGCCCAGCTCTGCCCTGTGTCCCTGTCCCGCAGCCCTGACCTCTAGGCAGCAGATCTGCCTTCCTGATGC
>NW_008656650.1:5549-11028 GCF_000695815.1 Acanthisitta chloris | reverse complement strand
AGACAGTGGCTGCTGCCACACCTGTCCCTAAATCAGAGACTGCATCAGCATTGTCACGAGCAGTTCAGCTCACTGCCTGGGCCTGGCACTGAATCAATTTTGTTTGTTTTGGGTTTTTTTGGGTCCCCACTGGGACACCTTTTACCTTAATGAATTGATTCTTCTGTGTGTCTCTTGGTGGCTCTAAAAGGTCACGGGGGCTGTTGCAGCAGCAGCCCAGCTCCGTGGCACTGTTGGGGGCTGTAGGGGCAGCGGAGATTTGGGATGTTCTGGGAAAAGAGTGTCTCTTCCACAGCTTTCCCTGCTGCAGGGCACCCTCCTCGGGAGGAGGCAGGATGCTGCAGCCCACTGACCTATGTCCCCCCCAGGCATGGCCACCTACACGGACAAACTCTTCAAGCTCCGCAATGGGCGCTGGGAGGACATCCTGAGCGACGAGGTGAACCGGGCCGTGGCCAGCCGCTTTGCTGGGCGTTCTGTTGCCTGCGTGGACCGGACGGTGAGCAGGCAGGGCTCTGCAGGCAGGGGCATCTTTGCTCCCTTTCTATCCCTAGTGCCCCTCCAGTGGAGTCTCAGGGGTTGTCTCCCCTTGCCAGCCCCAGCCCACCCCCCAACTGGGGTCGGGGGTCCCCCCCAGCTGCCCATGACTGTCAAGGCTGACAGCTCCCCCCAGCATCGGGGACTGCGGACATCTGTCCACATGGTTGCCACCAGCTGATAAACGTGCCTGCCAGGGTGATTTATGTTCCTGTCACCTGCTCTTTCTTCCTCCTCCTCCAGCAGTTTGTTTCCAAATGATTATCACTAGATCAGGGGGCAGTTGGTGCATGGGACAAAGTGGGTGGTGGGGATTGGGAGGACCTGGCACACTGGGGTTGCTAGAGGGTGACAGTGTGCCCCATGCCAGCACTGTGAGCCTGTGGACCAGAGGGCCCCTCGAGGTAATGGGACACGTCCCCAGTCCCACAATGCTTTTCACCATGGACTTTGCAGAGCTCTTGCTCAGCGCACAGCAACAGTAGCTTTTCCCGTAGAGCAATGAGAGCATCCTAGGCAGGGATCCTGCGGTCCCCATGGAGGTGGATTTTGAGTGGGTGGGTGCTGAGGCAGTGCTGCTGGCTGCAGGGCTCCGGCAGGTACTCCATCTACATCGCCAACTATGCCAGTGGCAACGTCGGCCCCCATGCCCTGATTGAGATGGACGTGGCTGCCAGTGACCCTGCCCGTGGTGTCGTGGTGCTGGTGGATGTGGCCACCCAGGCTGGCGTCAGCAAGTACACAGGTACCTGACTGCCGTGGCCCTGTGGAGGGGACGGGGACATACTGGGCACGGCGAGAGTGGGACCCCACTGTGTCAGGGAGCGCAGCCAAAGGTCTGTGCTGCGTGTTGGGCTGCCTGACTGCCCCATCTAGCGGCAAGCCCCACGGCTCGTGGAAGGGACCAGGGCCACGGAATGCACATCTGGCGGGAGCCCGTGCCCATCTTCTCCTGGGGTGATCCCTCCGGAGCTCACAGCATTTGCAGGGCAGGCAACAGGGTTTGGGAACATGGGCACAGGAGCGGGCAGCATGCCAGCCTGTGCCCTATGCTGCCCCACCGCCATGGGGACTGCTACATGCCCTACTGGTAAACTGCCACTAATTAGGAGTATTGTCACCGTGGTGATGGCAGTGATTGGGGTTGGAAGTGACACAAGCGGCTGCCAGGCCCAATTAGCTCCTGATGAGCGGGATGGGAGGTGGACAAGGGGGGACACAGGGCATAGGAAGGAGGGTTCCTGGGAGCACCGAGTGGGCAGCACAGAAGGAGCGTGGGGGACACAAACTCCTCTGGGGCAGGGTGCCAGCTGTCCCCTCATGCCTGGGCTGCCATCCCCAGGGGGCCGTGGGGTGGCCGTGGGCCCCATCCTGAGCGACAGTGCCTCTGATATATTCTGCGGTAATGAGAACAGCCCCAATTTCCTCTTCCACAACTGGGGGGATGGGACGTACCGGGACGTGGCAGCTGCTGTGGGTGAGTAGGACGAGCTGGGAGCAACACCCAGATGTTGGGGACATCAAGGCAGGGCTGGCGCTGCCTGTCCCTGCCTGCACGGGATGGAGGCAGGGTGGAGGGACAGCCCTGGGGGCCCAGAGCCCCACTGACCTCCGGGTGGTGGGCTGAGGTGCATCAGTGCATTGTCAGCACAGCGATGCAGCCCTGATGCAGAAAACCCCTCTGGGGACTGTGGAGCACGTCTTAGGAGGCATCCTGGGGAGAAGGAGGCGGGGAGGGAATTCCGTCTCCCCCTATCCCCTTTGGGTTCCCCAGGGCTAGATGATCCCTACCAGCATGGACGCGGTGTGGCGCTGGCTGACTTCAACCGCGACGGCCGCGTGGATATCGTCTATGGCAATTGGAACGGGCCGCACCGCCTCTACCTGCAGAGTGGAGCCCCTGGACGGGTCCGATTCCGGGTGAGGGCTGGGGCTGGGACCCCCCCACAGTGATGGCTTTGCCACTGAACCACTTTGGCCAGGGGGGCTGGCTTCACCCTGTATTGTCTTTGAGCCCCAATTCCCAGTGAGGAGGGACCCGAAGCACCAAAGCAGGACCCAGTGTCCTGCTTCCAAGGCCCATTGTCACACCATGCCCACCCCTCGTGCAGGACATCGCCACTCCCAAGTTCTCCATGCCATCCCCCGTCCGCACTGTCATCGCAGCCGACTTTGACAATGACCAGGAACTGGAGATTTTCTTCAACAACATCGCTTACCGTGGCTCCTCTGCCAACCGCCTCTTCCGGTAGGAGCCCGGTGGGTACTGGGAGGCCAGGAAGACTTCACCCCACTGTGGGGGTTGAGCAGCCCTCACAGCACAGCCAGGCTCACGGGGCTCCTCTCCAGCAGTGCCACAGCTCAGGCTCAACTAATAAGAGGCACCGTGACTGAGCCCTTCCCAGCATCATTACTGGCCACTGCGGTCGTGCCTGCAGCAGCCCCTGGGGTCCCCAGCATTACTGATTAGCAGCCATGTGGAAGCTTGTTCATGGCACCTGTTAATTGTGGAGGTCAATTCCTCATTACTGCCACGTAGCCTCTCCTTGCCTGGTGTATGGGGCAGTGGGAGCTGGTTGTCTACCTGGTGTTGGCACCCATGTGTGGGTGGAGGGCAGTGGTTTGGCTAGGAGCACTTTGGAAGCATCTCCAGGTCCCAGAGGGATGCAGCAGTGTTTGGAGATGGTGTTGCTGCTCCTCAGTTCAAGCCCACAAGCTCTCATGAAACTCGTGTTGCCCCTGGATGGAGTGGGGATGTGCCAATAGGCACAGAACAGTTGCATGCCCCATCCACACTGCATAGCCATCAGGGCTGTCACCTCTCTACCATGATTCTGTGGGAGGGGACATACACTGCCCAGGAAGATTCTGGGGTCTGCAGGGGCTGGCATTAATACCCTGTGTGTGCTCAACAGGCTCATCCGCAGGGACCACTCAGACCCCATCGTGGAAGAGCTGAATCCAGGGGATGCATTGGAGCCCGAGGGACGGGGCACGGGTGAGTCTCCTGGCTCTGGCAGTGGGGATCTGTGTCAGCACTGTGCCACAACCTGGCCCCCTCTGTGCCTGGGGATGCTGTATGCCAAGCTGGGTCACCTGTCTGCTCTCCACCAGCAGGCTGGAAACCCCATCACCGAGGAGCAGCCCTATGCTTTCTCCCTCTACCCATACCTAGCCAACAGTGCCATCTCCAGTTCCCCAGGGATCCGCTCTTGGGGACTCCTTCCTGGATGCCCAGTGTTCAAAGCCAACCTCTGCATTTGGGAGGGGGTCAGCCAGCCTCCTGTGTCCCACAGCCCTCTAGGCACTGCCTGTTCTCTCCACTGCCTGGAGTGCTGACTCACCTGATTGCAGGGTGCCACCCACACAGGGACCATTACTCCTACACTGGAGTCACCCCATCTTCCCTATTGCCCCTGCATGCACCTGGGAGATACAGGACAAGGCTCCAGGCATGACATGATGCTGTCCTTGCAGGAGGTGCAGTGACGGATTTTGATGGTGATGGGATGCTAGACCTCATCCTGTCTCATGGTGAGTCCATGGCACAGCCAATCTCCATCTTCAGGGGCACCCAGGTGAGTCAAGCAGGGAGTACTTGTGTTGTCCCCATCCCTTCTGTCTCTCCTAGTTTGCTCTCCCTGTTCCCTCCTCTCTTGCAGGGCACCAGCAACAATTGGCTGCGTGTCATCCCCCGCACCCGCTTTGGGGCCTTTGCACGGGGGGCCAAAGTGGTGCTGTTCACACGGCGCAGTGGGGCCCACCTGCGCATCATCGATGGTGGTTCTGGGTACCTCTGCGAGATGGAGCCTGTGGCACACTTCGGACTGGGTGAGCCAGGAGATCAAGGGGCTGCCTCCACCCTCAGCCTTCCCTGCCACTCCCCTGGTCAGAGGCCATGTCTCCTGTCCTGGTGTCCTGCAGCACAGTAGTCATCCATGCCTATCAACCTGGGTATGGTGGGCTTTATGGAAGGCTGTAAGCAGGGTGCCTCGACACTGCAGCTACAAGGGACAGCTGCTCCTTCCCCACCTACTGCCTGTTGCTTTGCTTGAGCACTAGGGCTTTCCCCATCCTTTAATCCTCCCCTGGCTCAGCATGGCCACCTGCCAAGCCCACTGGGGTGTCCTTGCCCACTGGCAGGGCATTCCATTGTCACCAAGTACACCCCTTTGGGCTACATCCCTGTGCGTGGGTTTTCAGCATGAGCAGCTGGGGCCAGGCTCAGGGAGCAAGGGGAGGCTTTACCCCTCCTGTCCCTACCACCCCCCTGGCCTCCTTTCAGCCCCGCCCACGCTGGAGACCACCCCTTTGATAGGCTGCCCACCTGCAGGGCGTGATGAAGCCAGCAGCCTGGAGGTGACCTGGCCGGATGGCCGTGTGGTGTCACGAGCTGTGGCCAGCAGTGAGACCAATTCTGTCCTGGAGGTCCCCTACCCCCTGGATGTGGAGGAGCCACTCATGCCAGCCCTGCTGGAGGTGAGGGCCAGGTGTGGGGTCAGGAATAAGGGGGCTGGGCTCTGCTGGCCCTGTGGCTGCCCAGGGCTGATTCCTCCCCATCCCAGCAATCTCTGCTTCTCCCCAAATGCAGTGCGGACAGGGATTCTCCCAGCATGAGAACGGACGCTGTGTAGGTGAGTGGCTGCTGGAGGCATAGGTGTACCTGCACCTGGGATGCTGCAGCATGGCCACACGAGGCACAACATGGGGGCAGCACTTCGCAACGGGGAGGTGGCTGATGGGTGGCAGGCAGGGCAGGGCTGCTACATGTCTCGGTGCAGTGTACAGCTGCCTGCCTGGCACATGACCTGGCATGGCTCCAGAGGGGGACCATGGTGACACAGGGAGCAGCAAGACCATTGTGCTGGGGCAGGAGGCATGGCTGGCATGTGGCAGCCATTGCACTTGAGCCATAAGCCGGGGGGGGGCGGGAGTGGTGGGC
>NW_008656650.1:5120-5362 GCF_000695815.1 Acanthisitta chloris | reverse complement strand
GGGAGCCATAAGCAGTGGTGGGGCGGTAGTGGTAGCTATAGCCATGCTGTGAGCCTACTGGGCAGAGGCAAGGCTCATGCATGGCTACCTCTGGGGTGGTCATCCAGCATGTACAGGGGGACCTGGAGGGGCCATGACTGGCAGCCCCAAGCTCTCTGCCCAGCTGTCTCATACCGAGGACCTTCTTGCAGACACAGATGAATGCACTGAGTATCCTTTCATCTGTCCCCGGGACAAGCCCA
>NW_008656650.1:4440-4727 GCF_000695815.1 Acanthisitta chloris | reverse complement strand
GCTGCCCTGCCACTGACTGCCCTTCTTTCTCTTTCTCTCTTGCTCCTTCTCTCCTTCTCTGTGCAGCTCAAGTGGCCTTTTTTGGGGGATATCCCTCTGCCGGGAGCTGGCCCTGGCTTCCCTACAGTACCCTTCTCCCTCTAGTCCTTGGACTCTGCCTTTGCCTCTATGCACTTTAACCCCTGTCCATAACGTGCCAGAGCAGCCTTGGCAGAAGGACTGGCTGGCCTCTGCCTGTCTCTCTTTTTCTCTTTCCATGTCGATCCACCCTGGAAGTGCTGGCTGTT
>NW_008656650.1:1577-4311 GCF_000695815.1 Acanthisitta chloris | reverse complement strand
CCTACGGGGGCAGCCTGCAGTGGGATGGGCACAGACACATCTGTCCTGTGCACACTCTCTGGGAAAGCAGCCCTGGGGCAGCACAGCAGCGCCCCTTCCCTGGCACCCTACTGCCCCAGTACTGCTCCTGCCACGCTGGCACCTCCCAGGTGGTCACTTGCTCTGTCTCCTTGATACTGTACCATGTGCCTGCTGGTTTGGCCCGCGACGTGTGTGCTTTGCCTGCCCCTCCTTGGTGATGGGGACTCTGCCCTGGCAGAGGAGGGTCTCCCCAGCCCTGCAGGGGAAGGACCCTCCTGGTCTGTTTTTAACATATTGACCCTACTGTTTGGAGTTGGACCCTGCTCAGTCTTCCAGCCCCTCCCCTAGAAAATATCCCCAATAAACTATATCACATCTGTTAATCTGGCCTGCTGAGCTGTGCGGGGCAGTACTGTGCCCATGCTTCTGCCCACCCTGCCCTGGGGCTGCATGGGGAGGGAGCTCAGCATGCCCCAGCTCTTCCCTGTCCCAGGGCTGGGAGCTGGCTGGAGGGTGATGGTGGCCCTGGGCAGCTCTGCACTGGGGGCACAGCCAAATGTGCAGCACTAGAGGGGTGGGGGTGCACCAAGCAGCCCTGCCTGCACCCCAACAACAGGGCTGTGCTGCCTTTCCTCCATGTGCTATAACTCTATGCTGCTCCAGCAGACATCGATGAGTGTGTCAGGGCTTGCAACACTGCAGCCAGCTCTGCACCAACACCCCTGGGGCACGTGCCTGCAGCTGCCACCCAGGCTTCTGCCCCCTTGATCCCACTGCCAGCCAGTGCCTGGGTAAGTACCTGCAGGCAGCAGCTAGCTGGCTGCCTGCCCACGGTGCCCAACCACCTGCCACTGCCTGGTGCAGCCATGCTGCCCTGAGAGCAGAGACCCTGAGGTGCCCAGCTGTGCTCACAGCCCAAGTCCTGGGGCACAGGAGGAACAGACTGTGTCTGGGCACGAGTTGGTGGAGTGAGGAGTTATCTGCCACCCAGCAGCCTTGGGGGCAAGTGATGGCAGGACTGCCTGCCTTCATGTCCCAGGTTCACTCAGCCCTAGAGTTGCCCCACTCATGCCCCCTCCATCCCTTGCCCTGCCTATGCCAGGCAAACCCTGTACCCTTGGCACAGCTCTGTCTTTTCCAGACATAGATGAGTACCAGGAACAGTCTGCCCCTGTGACTATATCTGCCACAACAGTCACAGCTCCTTTTACGGTCACCATGGCTTCTCCCTGTGTGCTGGTGGTTGCTGCCAGCACAACTCGCCTGCCCTGGTGCAGCCAGGTGTGCCCTGCTCACCCCCAGCCCTGTGCTGCTTGCACCCAGTGTCAACTGAATAAACCCTTTCCTGCACTGGTTTCCCTGTGCATCCCTGTCACCAGGGCCACACAACTGTTACACAGGCCCCCCCCATCTGCCCCATTCCTCCCTCTTATTTCCCCCACCACCCTTATGAGGCTCTGTGCACACCAGTGTGATAAGGAAGACCCAGCCTGACTCCGTGCTCCCACACCATTTTCCTGCTCCAACACAAGAAGATGCAGGGCAGGCAGCAGGGGAAGAAGCGTGGGGTTTATTGAGGAAGGTCTCCATGCAGGGGGTCCAGCAGGAACGTTGAGTCTAGGCCCACCCTGCACACTTCATGACCGAGCCAAAGGGAGTCCTACAGGGCAGGGTCCTCCTCCCAGGACCCCAGGAGAGCAATGCTGGCTCGGTTCAGCCCTGCACCCAGACAGGAATTCTTCTTGGGGTGCTGCATGTTGCAGGGACCCTCCTATTTCCCCCTATCTGACCCTGGACCATGAGCCTCCACACCTTGCAGCCAGGCCCAAGTGCCCCTTGGGGTCCCCATTACAGGCCAGGCTGAAAATTGGGGTGTTGGTGGCAGATGCATGCAGGACATGTGGGCGGGGGGGGAGCTCAGCAGTGTGAGAGCAAGGGTCCTGGTGGAGCAGCTACACCAGGAACCCTCCCTGCATTTGGGCAGGTCATGGGGTAGAGCAGGCAGGGGGCTGCCAGCAGCCAGGTACAGGCGGGCTCTGCCAGGACCAGGCAGGCAGCCTGCCTCACCCATGACACAGCTCAGCCTTAACTATGCTGAGCCATGCATGAGCTTGGGACACTGGCCTGGGGAGCTTCCTGGATCCAGCAAGAGATGGCACTGGGACAGGCAGGGAGCAGAAGCAAGTGCCCAGTGTCACGTCAGTGCTGAAGGATGCTGCCAGTGAGGATGCACTGCCAGATGAGTAAGGGCGTGTGGCCAGGGCTGGGGAGCAGCAACGGGCAGTGTGTGAGGCAGGGCTGGGGAAAACGCATGGCACCATCATGCAGAAGCAGCACCAGGGCTCTGCCATTCACCCTGGGCAGTGGACATGCAACAGCAGAGCCCACGCCACAGCACCAAGAGCAGGACTCCCGAAAAGGAGGGTGCAGCAAGAGCTGTCAGTGCCTGTGGGCATGGGGCTAAGGGTGCATCCCCCACTTAGCACTGCCTGGGACATTGCCAGTCCCATGGCTCCTAGATGCACGGCAACAGGATACTGCCAGCTGGGTCTTCCCACAGCAGTGCAAGCTCCCTTTACCTGGGGCAGGGACAGCATCACCAAGCACATAGAGGGTTGCAGGAGCCCCTCTGCAAAAGTTTGGCTCAGTAGGAAGTGCCTGGGATGCCCCAGCAACAGCTCCTGCCCACAGTGCGTCCAGACTCACTGCAGGG
>NW_008656650.1:0-1423 GCF_000695815.1 Acanthisitta chloris | reverse complement strand
TCCCGCCCCACCACCACTGCTGCTGCTGGAGCTGCCGCTGCTGGAGCTGCCGCTGCTGCACCGGTCCTCGTAGATGGAGATCTCGATCTGGGCCCTGCTAAGGATCATTGGTGAGACGGGCTAGCCCAATTGCTCAGCACCCACTCCCAGTTGTCCCCCCCACCCCTTGCCATCCCCCCAACACACTGCTGCCCAGAGGATACGACCCTCATGCCACGCTCCAGGGGGTCAGTGAGCAGCAGCCCCCGTGGTGCATAGATCTTCTCATTCTGGTCCTGGATGTACTTGGAGATCTTCTTCAGGACCTGCCAGAACAGGGAGGGACACTTAGGGCCTGCCAGCACAGCTTCCTCTTTTGACGTCCAGACCCCTGCTCCCTGTGCCCACCACCAGTCACACATATCCCCAAGCTCTCTGCTGCACCTCAGCACCTTCTCATAATGTGTCTCCATGCAGAGGAAGATGAAATAGGCAGTGGCACAGGCCAGGCAACCTTCCAGGTATGAGCTGCCCCCAATCTTCTCTGCCTCAGCATAGAAGCCATTTAGGGTTTTCACAGTTTCCTCGAAGAGTTGCCGCTCGATCTAGGGCAGAAGCTGGGGTGAAGAGAAGTCTGGCCAGAGACTGACTCCCTGCATCACCCTGTCCCCATTCCCAGGGGCACTTGGGGAGCACTTAACCCTCTCTTCCCTGCCAAGCCAATGCCTCAGCTCTCTGGCTCCTGCCCACCTCCCACCTATGCCAAGACCAGCTGAGCCTGCAGCCTTCACCAGAGCCTTCCAGGCTGCAGGAGCACCAAGGTCCTTGCACACGAGGCAAGGCAGCTGTGGCTGCATGCACCCAGCAGCATTGGCTGGCCAAGGGCCATACAACACCTGTGGAGGCCCCCTGCCTTCAGACCCCTTCCCCCTCTGAGCCACCCCCACAGGGCACTGACGTAGGGCAACCCCCCACCCTATCAGCCTGCTATGCTCCCTACCCGGCTCTCCAGCTCAGGGGGAAACTTTGTCTGGAATTGGCATGTGGTCCCATCGCTGTAATCCCGCTGCACGAAGACCTTTGTGGCCAGGGACGCGCTGCGCCGCAGCTCCTGCAGGCTGTGCACCTGAGGGCAGTGGGTGAGACACAGGTTCTGCAGTCGGGGAATGCCAGGCATCCCTTCTGGGAAGCTGGGAGCCTGGGGGACAGTGCCGTTCCCCCAGTGTCGGAGGCTGCAGGCAGGGAGCCACTAGCACAGGCTGTGTCATGCTGTGAGAACAGCTCAGTGCTAGAGATGCAATGCCCGGGGAGAGGGGAGAATTGTGGCAAGGGGAGGATGCTGCGGCAGCCCCCTGCTTGGAGCGTGGGCGAGTACGTGTGCTCCCTGCCCAGGGCTGATATCTGATCTCAGCCGTACTGGTTCCTGCATGCATGAGTGTGTGTC
>NW_008656649.1:1057-5958 GCF_000695815.1 Acanthisitta chloris | reverse complement strand
CAGCCCCATCCAAGCCCCACTCACCTTCTGCTCCAACATGCTGGGCAGGGAGTTCCCTCTGTCCATGCGCCCACGTTGGCCGTTCTGGGAGGGCAAAAGTTGATGTCAGCCTGACCTTCACCTTCCCAGAGGGCTGTTCTCTCCCACCTGAACTGAAGCCAAGGTGATGGGCTCCAGCCTGGGGATGGCACACACTCCCTCCCACCTCCAGCTCGTTCCTCTCCCCTCTGGGACTCATCACAGAGGTGTCCCCAGTGTCCCCCACATCATACATCACCCTCTCACTGGGTCTCCGTGCTGGCAGCCAGGTGAGTGCTTACCTGCAGGGCTGGAAAACAGAAGGAGCAGGGATCAGCTCCATGGACCCTCACTGTGTTCCCCCACATTCCTCCCCTGGGTGATGACAAGCCCTGAGAGGTGGTTTTCCAGCCTCTCTAAGCCCAGGCTTGTCCCAGCACTCTTCATGCCCAGGGACATCCCCCTACACATCCCACATTCCTCAGGACACTCACATTCTTCAAGACATCCACACATGTTTGGAACATCCACACATCCCCCAGGACATCTCCACATCCCCTGGGACACCCCCATGTCCTCCTGGACACCTTTGCATCTCCAGGCCATCCACACATCCCCCAGAACAATCCCATACTCCCAGGGGCATTCCCACACCCCCAGAACACCCCCACATCCCCAGGATCACCCCCATTCCATGCTCTGATCCTCACCTGGACTGCCCTTCTCACTCCCTGCTGAGCCAAACTCTGCTGACTGCAGCTGGAAGGGGACAGGAGACAGGGTCAGAGCAGGGCCACCCCCAGACCCCACCCGTGGGGGGTGACCCCTGCAGCATGGGGGGGCAGCTGCTGCCCACTCACCCGGGTGAGGGTGCTCCTGCCTGAGGTGGGCAGCGAGGAGCTCTTGTAGCTCGTGTGCAGGGCTGGGAGAAAGGAAGAGACAGTCAGGTGTGCAGGCAGGAGTGCAGGCAGGGGTGTAGGAGGCAGGTAGAGATGCAGGAAGAGATGTGGGAGGTACAGGCAGGGATGCATGAAGGGATGCAGGAGGTACAGGCAGAGATGCAGGAAGGGATGCGGGAAGTACAGGCAGAGATGCAGCTGGTACAGGCAGGGATGCAGGAAGGGATGCAAGAGGTACAGGCAGAGATGCAGGAAGGGGTGTGGGAAGTACAGGCAGAGATGCAGCTGGTACAGGCAGGGATGCAGGAAGGGATGCAAGAGGTACAGGCAGAGATGCAGGAAGGGGTGTGGGAAGTACAGGCAGAGATGCAGCTGGTACAGGCAGGGATGCAGGAAGGGATGCAAGAGGTACAGGCAGAGATGCAGGAAGGGGTGTGGGAAGTACAGGCAGAGATGCAGCTGGTACAGGCAGGGATGCAGGAAGGGATGCAAGAGGTACAGGCAGAGATGCAGGAAGGGGTGTGGGAAGTACAGGCAGAGATGCAGCTGGTACAGGCAGGGATGCAGGAAGGGATGCAAGAGGTACAGGCAGAGATGCAGGAAGGGGTGTGGGAAGTACAGGCAGAGATGCAGCTGGTACAGGCAGGGATGCAGGAAGGGATGCAAGAGGTACAGGCAGAGATGCAGGAAGGGGTGTGGGAAGTACAGGCAGAGATGCAGCTGGTACAGGCAGGGATGCAGGAAGGGATGCAAGAGGTACAGGCAGAGATGCAGGAAGGGGTGTGGGAAGTACAGGCAGAGATGCAGCTGGTACAGGCAGGGATGCAGGAAGGGATGCAAGGGAGTTACAGGTAGGGATGCAGGTGGTACAGGTAGGGATGCAGGTGGTACAGGCAGGGATGCAGGAGGTACAGGCAGGGATGCAGGAGGTACAGGCAGGGATGCAGGTAAGGATGCAGGAGGTACAGGCAGAGCCACAGGTGAGGAAGGGAAGGGATGCAGGAAGAACACCCCACGTACACGTGTGGAAGGGTGTCCGGTCCGGCAGCGAGCGAGTTTTTCTCCGGATTGGGAGAGATTTCTCCATCTCCTCCTTCAGGATCAGCTTCCCGAGGTTGGAGGTGACCTGGGAATGAGGGACATGGATGGGGATTTAGTGGCAGCACATCCCCAGCCCCTCACAAGGTGCTCACCTTGTGCCTGCTCTGCCCCTCACCTTGCTTAGCTCCTGCCTTTGGAGCTCCCGCAGGTTCTTCATCTCCTCTGTCAGATCCTCATCCTCTTCCTCCCCTCTCTTGGAGGCCATCCTCCTCCTCCACTCTGTCTCTGGGGGAAAAACGGGATGTTATCCCCCTTCCCAGACCCCTGTGGAGTCCCTGAGGGGGACAACCCCCTGTCCCCACCTACCCACGACAGCCAGGGATGGGGGGCATGGCCAGTAATCCGTCTCGATCTTGGCAGGCTGGTTGGGGTCTGGGGGCTGCGCCGCCGGGAACTTGGAGGACTCGATGATCAAATCCTCTATGAGATGCTTCCCGTGGTGGGCACTGGAATGGTGATCTGTGGGGCACAGGGGAGGGTGAGGCAGTGCCTTGGGGTGCCCCATCCCATGGGACAGACCCCAACCCACTCACCTTTCTGCCGGTAGATCGGAGGCTTCTTGTATATGTTGAGCTCTGTGGTGTCGGTCTCTGGAAGGGAAAAGGGGGTTGAGTGGGAGCTCAGAGGGGTGGGAAGAGGTTTGCAGGGACCCCTGAGGGGGGTGAGGCAGTGCTGGGGGTCCTGCTGGCAGGGGGACGTACCGGGGCGGTGGAAGTGCTGGACGCTGCTGCGGGTGGAGGTGCTGCCCTGGCGTGGGGCAGGCAGGGGGGTGCTGGTGGGGGGACGACTCTCCAGCCACTCCCGGATGACCTGTGGGCACACAGGGGTGGTGATCAGCCAGACACCCCCAAATCCAGCATCACTCCCTCCTCCACACACCTCCCGTGCACATCCCATGCCCTACTCACCTCTGGAGACGGAGGAGGAGAGATGGATTTGGGAGACAGGGAGCGCTGCAGAAGGTGAGAAGTATTTTATTCCAGCAATTTATTCCAGCAGCCCCACAACTGTGACCCCTCTGACACCCCCAAAACAACCAAGGGGTGCAGGATGCCTCACCTCCCTGCTCCGGGGCAGCTCCACGTGCTCCATGAGTGAGTAGGTGAAATGAGGTTCGTAGATCATCAGGTCAGGGCGTTCAATGTCCAGGATTGCTTTGTCCTTGGGGATTGCAGCCAAGTCCTTGTAGCCCAGAACCTCGTTGTCCATTTTGGCCTGGAAGGAAGGAAAAACACCTTCATTTGGAGTGCAGAAAGGGAATATTTGGGAATGGGGAGGGCTGATATCTTCCATGATCCTGCCGAAGTGATGGAGAGGGTTTGAGGAGGCACATCCCAACCTCACAGATGGAGGGATGTGGTGGGAAGATGGGAATGGCTTCTTACCACGATGCTGGAGGGTGATCCGGGGACACTGGATCCTCGGGAAGAACAGACGCTCCCAGGGGAGGTCAGTGGCTGCTGGATGGAAAAGGGGAAGATTTTAGCCTGGGAAGGGGCTCAGGGTTCTTGTTGGAACCCCCCAGGGCATGGGCAGAGGGGCCGAGGAACATCCCTGTGCCCTGGGGCAAAGCATCCCTGGGGATGTGGGATCTGTGGGTGGGCACTGGGGGCTCCTTTGCTCCAGCCTTGTGGGACAGCTCAAGGCTCGGGGCAAGGGACAGCTCAAGGCTTGGCCAGGACACGTTGCCACTAGATGGTGCTGCCAGGCTGGGCTGGGAGGAGGAGGAGGAGAAGGAGGAGGAAGACAGGGCCCTACTAACAGCATCCCATGACTCTGCCCATGTCCTTGGCCACCAGCCCCTGCCCTTGGCCACCAGCCCCTGAGTGCAGGGCTCCTCACTGCCTGCATGCCCCCAGCACCCTGCCCACGACCCTCAGCACCCTGCTTATGACTCCCAGCACTCTTCCTGGACCCCCAGCACCCTGCTCACGACCCCCAGCACCCTGCCCTGTACCCCCAGCACCCTGTCCTGTACCCCCAGCACCCTCCTCATGACCCCCAGCACCTTGCCCAAGACCCCCAGGACCCTGTCCTGTATGCCCAGCACCTTGTCCTGTATCCCCAGCATCCTGCTCATGACCCTCAGCATTCTGCCAACCACCACCACCCTTCCTGTACCCCCAGCACCCTGTTCTGTACCCCCAGCATCCTGCTCTTGACCCTCAGCACCCTGCTCATGTCTCCCAGAACCCTTCCTGGACCCCCAGCACCATGCCCACCACCCCCAGGACCCTTCCTGTACCCCCAGCATCCTACTTACCATCCACAGGATCATTCCCACATGTCCCCCCCTTACCTTCTGCAGTCTTTCCATTCAGCTGTGGGCAGGAGGGGTTGTGTCAGTCACAGGGTCCTGTGGGGAGAGCAGGAAAGTCAGGACACTTCCAGGCTGGGCACAGAGCACCCCCAGGTTGGTTTGGGGCTAGGTGCCCATCTCCCACCGCCATCCTGCCATGGGGCTGAGCTCAGCTGCCCCCCACGCACCAGAGCTCGATGTGGCACGAGGGCTGCACATTCCCACTGCCAAATAGTGCTGTGCTGGTAGCAGGACAGGCCTCCTAGGGGATGCCACTGTCCCCCAGGGTGGGGACAGGCATGGGGCACAGCACACCCTCACTCACCACTGCCTCTGTGGCTCCACATCCCTCTGGATGCCGACACCAGGCTGGGGCTCGGATATTCCCTCTGCAACAGGGATGGGAGAGGTGTGGGTGACTCGGGGGGTGAGGAAGCTCCACCTTGTGCCCCCCACTGCCCCTGCAGACCCCTGTGCCCAGCCTGTGGCCCCTGGCCGTGCCGACTGCTGGCCCCACTGCCCGTGGTGCTGACGGTGCTGGCAAGCAGAGCAGCGGGAATGAAACTCTTTGTCCAGTGGCCTCG
>NW_008656649.1:249-505 GCF_000695815.1 Acanthisitta chloris | reverse complement strand
CCTCGTGCGAGGCAGGTGACACCAGCCACAGCAGACTTGGATCCCTCTCCAGCAAGCTGGGAAAAGGGATGGGGTACCCACCACCTCTGGGCATCCCAACCCTGATGTTTCCCCCAGCTCCATGGCTCTCAGGAAGCACAGACCCCATTCCCGTGGGATACAGAGATGGAGAAGGACCAGATCCCACAAAACCTGGAGCATCATCCAGCAGCCAGCCTGGCATGAGAGGCGAGATGGGATGAGCAGGTTTTGCCGG
>NW_008656649.1:0-229 GCF_000695815.1 Acanthisitta chloris | reverse complement strand
TTTATCACTGCCGGAGGTTTAACCCTCTCATCCTCACCCCCAGCACCTCCCAGCACTCCCAAAAAAAGTCTGCAGGGCGAGTGCCGGTGGGACAGGCACTCCCGGAGCGGCACAAGGCAGCATTGTCCGGGCAGGCACTTCCATGAGCTCACACTTTCCAGCGGCGGAGCCAGGGCACCCCCCGCCCCCAGTCGCACCCCAGTGCACTGGGGGCACCCCCGGGCGGCGG
>NW_008656648.1:0-1217 GCF_000695815.1 Acanthisitta chloris | reverse complement strand
GGCTTGGGAGAAAGGGAGGAAAAAAAGCTTCTAGTTATATAACTGTCCCCCCTCAGTCCCCCTCCCTGTGCCAGGGTGGCCCCAGTGCCCAGATTAGCTGTTCCCACCAGGATCCTGCTGTCCCTGGGCCACCGCCAGCCCCTGGCCCTGGCTGTGTCTGGCCTGGTCTCATCCCAGCCCCATTCCGACTCCATCCCAGTCCCATTCCGACTCCATCCCAGCCCCATTCTGACTCTATCTCAGCCCCATTCCCACTCCATCCCAGCTCCGTTCCGACTCCATCCCAGCTCCATTCTGACTCCATCCCAGCCCCGTTCTGACTCCATCCCAGCTCCATTCCAGCTCCATCCCAGTCCCATCTCGGTCCCATCCTGGCTCCACCCCAGTCCCTTCCTCCCAGGAGCTGTCTGTCTCTCCCTCTTTTCCCATCTACAGCTCCAGCAAGGACAGGATTTGGGGTGTTTAAACCCTCCCAGCTCTATAAGAGGGTCCCACTCTGATCCTTATCCCAGGGTGCTGGGAGCACTGGGAGCTGGCAGAGGTGGTGACTGGCTCTGACTGGGCTGTGGTCCAGGATGCTCAGTTTACAGGTGGTGGAGAGCTCAGTGAGCCCTATCCCAATCTCTTCCCATGCTCATCCCAAGCACTCCCTCATTCCAATCCCTTTTCATCCCCATCCTACTCCCCATCCCATTCCAATCCAATCACCTCCTAACCCCATCCCCATTCCAATCCAATCCTTTCCCATTCTCATCCCCATCAATCCCATCCCAATCCCTCCACATTCCTATTCCCCATTCCATTCCAATCCTTTCCCATTCTCATCCCCATCAATCCCATCCCAATCCCTCCACATTCCTATTCCCCATTCCATTCCAATCCTTTCCCATCCCTATCCCAATCCCCATCCCACACCATTTCCATCCCTTCCAAATCCCTTTCCCTTTTCCCTCCACATCCCAATCCCTTCCTATCCCAATTCCTTCCCATGGGACACTCATGCACAGCCCCAGCACTGGAGCAGCACAGAGGGGTCACAGCCACATTCTGGGAGGGCAAAAGATTCCAGACACAGGGACCGGGACAGGATTCCTGGATCCCTCCCGAGCTCGGGAAGGGCAGCAGAGCCTTATCAGCTCGGGGCCGGATCCCGCCGCGGCCCCGGGCGCTGGCGCTAACCTGGTTAGGCAGGATGGATGGGGAGGGAGGGAGGAGGA
>NW_008656647.1:8670-28554 GCF_000695815.1 Acanthisitta chloris | reverse complement strand
ACACATTTGCTTGTATGTAACTATATTTAAACAAAAATATAAATTTATATAAATACACATATATTTACTTGCATTTAAATATAATTTAGCATATTATTTTACAATTGCCTTGTAGGAGTTTTGCTGAAAAACCAACTTTGTCTTCACATCTTTGGCTCCTTCACCATAACATATCTCTGCCAGAGGTGTGATTTGATTCTAAACAAGGGCTAAGACTTCCTTTTGTTTAGTAGGTAGATGAAGGAATAAATAATTCATACTCTGTTTGCTTTATGTTTGTTGATAACCTTGTCATTAGAGCTTATAAGATACTTTGAAGATTATTTAAATACAAAGCATTAAATAAAGCTATCACCTTTGTTTATAATTGTCCATTTGGAATGCAAGTCACTCTTGGAAGCACCTTGTAAATGTGTGAGGAGTTGATCAGCATCACCGTGCTATGTAGGAGGGATTATGCTGAGCACCTAGAGTAAAAAATGGGAGTGGGTGGGTGGGGAGAAGTAGAAACTTGTTGGTAGCAAACAGTTAAGATTAGAATAAAGACATCTCAACCCCAGTTTGTAATCAGAATGCTCTGAAAAGTCTTACAAAAATGAAAATCTGAGTTAAGATCTGCTGAGAATTTTCTACATGATCATCTCATGTAGAGATGCTTTGTGCCTTACACACTAACACACTTCAAATGCAAGATCACATGGGAACCTGTCTGCAAAAATAAAGTGCTTAAAGAACAGGGAGAATTGAAATCGGTGCTGAGAAAGTACAGAGATTTACACTGTCATCTTGAACTTTCAACTCCTCAGACAAGTAGAACATAAGATTTAGCAAACACAACCAATATTAACTTCTAAATACAATAAATAATTTCTTGCTGCATGGAGAGGTGAAGGAGATGGGTCAATGCCAACCATACTCTCCACACATACAGAGCCAGGAATATTCCTTGTTGCACTGCCAGGTTAACTGGAAATAGATTTAGAAATAGCAGAGGTACAAGCATCTGTAAAATTGGCAATGTGAAAGACAAAAGAAACCAAAACCCATCCTAGACTAAGTTTCTTCACATTAGCCTAGGGGCAAAAGGAAAGGAAGATGCTTATTTCAGTACCTAACAATTTGGGATCTCTTCCTAACCTGCCTGTACAAGAGCATGGGAAAGTATTCTGACACTAGCAGCCCTTCCCCATTTCAAAGGCACAAGGGAAAAAGAGTGGACAGGAGAGAATTCTTACCTAAAAAAATTGAATATTATGTAAAAAAACTTTTGAATTGCCCATGACTGTCTATTTTTCACCTGGGCTGGTGTAAATTAGAAGTTTCACTGGTGTAAAGTGGATGAGAGTGACCAAAGCAAAATAGCATCCAAACAAAACCAGTAAAAACATTTATATCTTCACCATTACCAGGAAAAGAAGACTAACCTATTTGGTATATATGAAAAAAGATGTTACACAGAGGTCTAGAGCAGCATATTCTACCAATTTAGCAAAGCTCATAAATAACATTAAGTAATAGATCCACATACTATACTATATATCCAGGGTAGAAATTGAGGAATTGATTTGACCCTTAGAAAATTCTGTTGCTATTGGCATATTTAAATCCATCTCTCTATAAGTCTGGAACTCCAGACACAAAATGACCATCATGAATGATTTCCTGAATTCAAGCCCATAGGATGCTACGGAACTGACTTTGAACAGATTAAAAAATACCACATTACTTTTCGCAGCAAAACAATCCAGGAACCATTTTCAGGCCCTTGGACCAACAAACAGGCACAGCTCATTTCAATTCAGCTATATTCTCTTGCCAAAGCAGGGTAGTCCTACCCCAACTGCCTAGCAGGGGATGGTTCCTGGCCTGAGCTAATCCCCAAACTGCTCAAGCATGGTTGAGTGGATGCTACTTAAGTCATCACGAGCGGAAAACATGCCAGCAGTTAACAATTTAGCAGCATGCACAGAGTGCTCACAGGCTGCTGCAGATGCAGTCATCATACCTAACAGTCCATCAGTGTCAAAGGCACAGAGATTTTAGTGACACCAAGCTTTTGCTCTAGGCCTTGAATCTAGTATGGACCTTCACATATTAGGAAGGGGCTTTAAATTTGAAGATGAAACTTCAAATAATTGTTATTCAAGTTAGAATCTACCTAAAGGGGGAAAACAACCCACATCGTTCTGCTGCAGTGAGCACATGCTAAGCCTTGCTAATTATTATGACTGACATATCGTAATTCAATAACTTCCTTTCTCCATAAAATCAACCCTTCCCTATACAAAACCATCAGTGGGACTTACAAACGATTCCAGACTGTAAAAAGCTTCATTGCTGATCTAATTATGCTCTGCTTCTCACAGCTCTGGGAAGTGCAGAACAATCAGAGCACAGCAGTCACCAGAGATGAATCTTCCCTCCCTCCCCAGCAGTCCCACACGCTCTGATGGACAGGGAGAGGACCCCTGGCAGCAGTGGTACATCAGCTCCTCAGCCTTCTCTGTAAAGGAATGTGCTTTTAGGCCAAGCAGAATAACCCAAAGCAGCTATGGGTGAAGCCCAGTGTGGTGGTGGAAGGGTCCAGAAGAAGCCCAGAAGCTTGTGATGATGGCAAGTTGAATATGAGTCAGAAGTGCTCTGGTAGCCAGGAGAGCCAACTGTGTCCTGAGGTACATCAGGCACAAACATTGCCCACCAAAAAAGGGATGTGATTGTCCTGCTTTGCTCTGTGCTGGGGCAGCCTCACCTCGAGTCCTGGGGGCAATTTTGGGCACCATAACATAAAAAAAGATATAAAGCTATTACAGTGTTCAAAGGAGGCTACAAAGAAGGTGAAGGGCCTTGATGGGAAACCATGAGGAACAGCTGAGGGCACTTGGTCTGTTCAGCCTGGAGAGGAGGAGACTGAGGGGAGACCTCATCTCTGTATACAACTTCCTCATGAGGGACAGGCACTGGTCACTTCTCTCAGGTGACCAGTGACAGGACCTGAAGGAACAGCATGATACTGTGTCAGGGGAGGTTTAGGTTGGATATTAGGAAAAGGTTTTTCACCCAGAAGTTGGTCAAGCAGTGGAACATCTCCCCGGGAAAGTTGTCAGAGCCCCGAGCCTGACAGTTCAAGGAGTGTCTGGACAATGCTCTCACAGGCACATGATGTGATTCCTGGGGCTGTCCTGTCCATGGCCAAGACTTGGACTTCGATGATTCTTGTGGGTTCCTTCCAACACGGGGTATTCCATGATCCTGTGAAGATCAGGGGATAGAGCTGTAGTAGACAGAAAACAATCCAATCAGTTGTGTGGAAGGCCATAGGGAAGAAGTCATATCAGGCCATAAATAGAAAGAGAGGAGGCAGAATGCAGATGAAGGAGGTCAGTAAGACAGAGCACATGTGACAAAGAAATCAGAGGAATTAGAGCCAGAAGGAAGGGCAGACAGATCACAGGGAGTGAAATAAGAGAACTGAGAAGATCTCTCTGGGGTAGAGGAAAGGAGACTTACACGGTCAAGAGACAATGAAGAAAAGAAAAATGAATGAGTGAAAATGAATGAGTAGAACATGTTTTTGCAGAAGAAGAAAGGCCAGCAAAAAAGGAATGGGAGAAAAAGCAGAGCAATTAATAAAAGGAATGAGACAGTAGGGATGAAGGGAGGGACATGAAAGGGATATAAAACAGCGCAAGGCACATACATTGAAAGAAACAAGTGTTCTCTTATTTATTCATACTTCTATATTTTATGTTATCTTCCTAGCAAGCATCACATAACTCCATAGGTATCTTATTCTTTGGGGGGGATGAAGGGGGGGATGGGCTGGCAGCATATTGTTGCTGGGGATTTACTATAGCTCTTGCAGCTTCTTGTAGTGCTGGACATATATTTATTGAAATTACTCAAGATAGTGGCTAGCACTTCTTCAGAAATGTCAATATCTGATTTGGAATAGAGAGGAAAATTTATTTAAAAACAAACCAAACCAAAACACAGCTCAACAAAACTAAACAAACCTGAGAAAATTCCAAGAGGGGAATACAGATGTGAGGAAGCGATTTGTGTCATTTGTCAGCAGTTAGCAGCAGCCTGCAAATATTCAGCTCCTATAGATCCCCAAATGCTTTTTGCTGTTTCAATGACATCTGAAACAGAAAAGAGATATGATTTATCTTTCCTGAACATAGCATTAACACAGGATTAGCACTGCCTGATGAAATAAAGTTCTCTAGAGGGAACTGAAAAAAGGCATACATTAAAAATAATCTAAACTCATTCTCGTATTGTTCAGGCATGTTGTTGGAATTTTTAAGGTTCTCAATAGAAACATTTAACATTTTTTTTTTATTTTTCCTCTTTACCCAGTTCTTTCTATCACAACGATTAGTCAGAAAAAGAGACAGTTCTCTGAAAGCAAAGGCAACACATCAGAAGGTTTTATATCTTATTGCTAATCACTGCAACAAATGTACTTATCATCCCATGGACCATTTTGATGAAAACAACAGCTGAAAAATGTTATTAGCTTGGCCAGAAATAATTCGCTACTAGAACTCATAGATATTAATTTTTGATTCATTTTCATGATTATTTCTACCTGTCCATTTATAGGGCAGTTACACAATGCCCAGAGCATGGCTGACAGGTTGTTGCATCATCCCATGTCACATCTGGGTTTTGATTGGATTCATTTTTCCTTCTGCAAGTATTTGCTCTCCATGCTTAATTCAGAAGCTTCTTGATTCTGCATTGGGAATAAAAACACAGAATTGATTCTCCAATTAACAAACATTTTCAGCTGCAAAACTATCAAATCAATACCATATCCTCAGTAATCATTTCACTTATAAAAGTGTGAAACCTTTTTTTTTCCAAGAGCCCTCAATGCCCATTTTTTGGCTAATTAGCTGCCTGTCTTCCTTGTCCAAGTGGCAGAGTTTAATTTCAAAATAAAAGACTTGAAAAACCCATGAAAGTTCTCCAAAAAGCAAATGATTTGCATTCAGACAAGAAAAATTCAGTGCTGCCCTTTTTCCTATCAAATATTTTTTAAAGCAAATAAAACTCTAATGACCAAGAAAAATTTGGAAGACATTGTCCATGTTATGCTCTTTCTTCCCATGTTGTCTGCCCTGAGCCACCTGTAAAAAGCAATGAATATCAGTAATTTTACTGATATATAATTATTGTGGTTATTTATACTTATGTAAAAATGCTGTTAAGCCACATCTGTCTCAGCAAACATCTTTACAGATTTTGAGAGGGCTTTTATTTCTTCCATCAGTTGTAATACAGCTTGTTTTACTTGAATGAGAAGGTTCTATCCTTTTGTTCTTTAATAGTCTTGATGTCCTGGCTGGTTGTTATTTTAATCCTGAAGTAGCACAATATAGCAATCAAAGTGGTTAAGCCTTTAGCTGATGGTTTAATTAATTGGCACTAACATCACATTTTGCAGTTTCCAGCTCAGTTTGACTGAAATAAGGTTCTAACCCTACATTTTCATCCTGCCTGTGCACTGGCTCAGGATGGATTGCACAAATTCATGCAAGGGAAATCCATTAAAGATCACTAAATGTGTGGATATGCACAGGAATACAACTCACCCAGGGAACAGTGACCAAGCTGAGTGTGGGAGAGCAGGAGAAGGAATGACCACAGACAGATTGCTCTGTGTCTGCTGAGAGCACAGCAAAGGACTGGCTTAACAGATTGTGCTGTCTGGCCAAGGAGTTCCTGAGGCTTTTTAGATAACTTAGTGTACTACTATGTGTTTTTGGCAGAATGATCTCCTCCACAGTAATGAGCTACATTTGGAAAGTAGCCTGTTTTTTTTCAAAGCTAAAATAAAGCACTGGCTCTGTTTCTATCAATGTATTCTGTAAATTTTGCAGTTGTTCTTCCTGAGTCTGGGATAACCAATAAGAACAGCTTTGGCCAGATTTACAGTGGCATTTAAGCATCCAGCTTGGTGATGGATGCTATGTTCAGAGATGAATTACATGGATAATGTACTTAATTCTGAATCAACTCACTGGCCTAAACATAGGATTTCTGCTGATCCTGTCAACATTTATCTGCATCTTTACATACCTAAACATCTTTGTAGATCTAATCTTTCATTTAGACTTTACTAGAGGCAGAAAATTCATCCTTCTGCAACTCGTCTATGTTATCTCAAGGATGCAGTGAAATGTCCAACACAATCTGAGAAATACAAATACCAAGCAGCAGAGGATTCAATAAACCTTCCTATTCTGTAGTCTATCTCATTTGGGCACATTACTATCACTGGGCTAGAACATTTTTTTTAGCTCAGGCATCTTTGGCTTCTGCTGCCTTTTCTTCCTCAGAAATACACCAACAACCAGGAAAACATACACTAAAACATAGGGAGATGAAGGTATCACGGCTTAATAATATTGTTGGGAAAAATAGCATGGATTAACTCAAAAGATATAGCTGCAGCATTCTTGGCACCTGAAAGTGTCCTTTGCTAAATGACAGAACAGCACTGGGGGGTGAACACCAAATAGTTAAAAACACAGCAGAAAGTTGTGGCTGCCTCATCCCTGGAAGTGTTCAAGGTGAGGCTGGATGGGCTGGGAGCAACCTGGTCTAGTGGAAGGTGTCCCTGCCCATGGCAGGAGGTTGGAACTTGGTCATGTTTAAGGTCTCTTCCCACCCAAAGCATTCTCTGATTCTTTGATTTGAACTATTTTATTTTCTGTTATAAAAATACAATATTTTACCTTACTGGGAAATGACCATGAATGTCTGATTCTAGTGAACTTCCAGCTGTAACCATCTCCATCTACACATAGTATTTTGGGGTGGATTTAATGGTTTGTGCATCATTAGCCACTCCAGTATTTTTGACAGCTGCCATTCAATACATCGGGTAACTGCAGTCCATCATCATAATCATTATTATGATTCCAAAACAGGATAAGTAATTTTAGCTGCCTTCACTCCAAGGACACCTGAAGGAACATCTAGAAGTTCTGCATGGATATTTCACTTAAACAGCATTTTGTAAAACATGGGTAGAAACTGCAGAGCCACAATCAGCACTTTCTTAGATGTCTGAAGCAAGGGGAGGGTGAGTTGTTAGGGTTTTCTTTTTGCAGGCAGATGATTAATGAATTGTTGACAGTAATAAAGGAGCAGACATCTTGGAAATATTATTATGGATCACATATCATTTCAAACAGCAAGTCTGCCTCTGGAAAACATTTTATTTGTTAGATTGTGCAAATCGATTGTAATTTGCTACTGGCTTCTTTTCAAATACATTTCTTCATTGCTGCCTTGGTAAATAATAAATCACACTAACTATTATTTCAAAATTGAGTGTCCCAATTTAGTTATGAATGGAGAAAGTAGAGAGACTTCAGGGTATAAAATCTTTTAGCAGTTCTCAGAAAAATAGCTTCTTAAGGATAAGCACATCAAAAATCATTAGAGATAGACTAGACCATACCAGTGCATGTGCCTTCGTGGCTGAAGGCAGCCTGACAAAACACTGACAAGGTTATGCTAAATCAAATATTTTGTTCAGATTTGTCTTCAGACATAAATCAGAAATGTATACATATACTTGCTTCTTCCGAGTTCTGCTTTGTATAATAAACCATATTTGTTTTTCACGCTCAGTATGGACAAGTCATACTTTTCATATATGAAATAAACTTGAAGGAATAAAACTGGTTCTACAAAGTTATTAGATTTGGATGGGTCAAGTACATCTCTGAGATCTAATGGATAATCTGCATTAATATGAGCTCTTCATTTTTCTTTTTTTTTCTTGGTTTTACATTATAATAGAATCACAGAATCAACCTGGTTGGAAAAGGCCTCAAAGATCATCAAGTCCAACCCTACTGTGGTCACTAGACCATGGCACTAAGTGCCACATCCAGTCTCGTCTTGAAAACCTCCAGGGACGGTGGAATGATGTTAAATTTAAGACTCAATGAACATTTATGCATCCTAAACACACAGTAACTGAGAATTTGCATTTCATTTCAAGAGAAAATATGTGATATGCTTTAAGCTTTAGGTTCTCTTTTAAGCTACTTATCCTTCTGTTTGTCTGGTTTGGGGTTTTTTTCTTTATTCTCTTTTCTTAACAGGAATCCTTTTGACAAACACCACCCAAAATATAAGCAAAGCTCTTGTAACTATTGCAAATGGACTCTCTACTGACAAATATCTCTATCAAATGTAGTATTTATAAATTATACAGCTCTATTTTGGCTTTATACTATTATCTCCTGAAACCTCTCATTTGCTCTTTTATTCAAAATAAAGCTTGTCTATGCCTTGAGCTTTCTGCAGGGTTTCAGAATCCCTCTGCTTATGCATCTCAGATGACAGTCCCAGATGATTTGGATGCATTAATATCTGACTCTACACTGTGCCACAGACTTTACTAAATAGAAATAACCAATTCTGATGAGTCAGCAACTCAGATCTACTGTCTGTGCAGCCCAGTGACTCTTGCTGCCCCATTACACAAGCTAGTCACAATTCCAATACCAAAACTATCAGAACCTACATGTTTTTCCTTCCAGCAAGTTCTACAGTTTAAGATGCCCTTTGGAGAATTTCTGGTCTGTCTATATCTGCTGAATTTTCAACACAATTGCTCACTAACTCAACTAACTAGAGCTGGTTTCATGATGGTTAATTTAAGAATTCTCAAGGCTAGAAAAGTTTGTGCTTACTTCGTATTAAAAACCAGGTCTTCAGCCATTTTTTCTCTATCTTTTTCCTATTTTGTTTCTTTTATTTTTGGTGTTTTTTTTCCCCTGATCTTTCCTATAGAGGCTTGCTGTAGAATGACTGTGACTGTGTCTAAAATCAGAGTAAATATGATCTCACAGTTTTAGCAAAATGTCTTTAGCATATCACTTCAAGATATGAGAAATAATTTTACTGTATGGAGGTTTCATTACAGTAATTTCTAAATGAGAATTAAACCCACTGTTTCCAGATATTTCCAGATTTACCTGGAGTTGGAGAACTTCCATCAGAACTGCTCATAGAACACAACTGAAAACTTATTAGTTTTAAATAGATGTACTTTGCAGTGGGTAAATATAGACAAATATTTGGTTTAGAACAGAGTTTCAGGAGTGTTACTGGACCTCTTCCTTCTGTATGTTCAGATCACCCCCTTGAAGGAGTTCTGCAATAAGAGATGTACATAAAAAACTTAACTCCATAAAATACGGAATAGTCTGTCATACTACATGGATGCACATCAACAAAATTTTTTAAACCAAATAGGAACATATTCCTGATTTTTTTCCCCTGTGTCTACCTTCACCTTTTTCCCATGAAGAGGCAGTTTGATAATGAGAACTTCCTGTTAAACCCTCATATTCAGCTTAGAAAAGTTCAAGAGGAAAATATAGAAACAGCAGCTGGGGGTAAAAAACTCCAAACCTGCAGGTTCATAATCACTAGTCTGTGATCTGTTGTGCTCCTGACATACATTAAGAAGACCCCTTGGAGAATTCTGTCTCCATTCATTATATCCCAGAAGAGTCTGGTTTCACTGACCTTGCTCTCAGTTCACTGTCTTATGTCCTACTGATTTAAGGAGTTTTATATAACGAGGAGTTGGAAAGGGGTGAAATTAGCCCAGAGAGCCATCATATATAAAATGTTCTTTGCTCAACACTAATTAGTTTATTTGATTTTCATCTGGTAGGTCTTGTCTCCAAGGTACAGAGAATGCTTTTGATTTCACATGCCATAACATCAGACACTTAAGTTCTTTAGTTTCATATCCTGTTCTGGGGCTGGTAATTTTGTTTAAATAAAATCTTACTTCAGCAAATAAAAATGATTTTTTTTTGCCAGACTTATAAAAAACAAGCTCTTTTTATTAGGGACTTGGGGAAATAGATGATGAAGTAGACTTTTTGATAACTGAAGATTAATATTAGGCTGCTTCCAATCAAAAACTTCAGCACTTGAATACTGAACACTTGAATAGGGAGGCTCGTTGACACAGCCTCCAAGACAATACACCAAAATAGATACAGCTGCTGGAGTGGAAGTTGCTTTCAGCCAATGAATTTCCTGCTTGTCAGATTTGTATGCATGTTTGAATGTGAGGGTAATGAAATAACATTATAGATTTCAGAACCAGAGCAGCCTTTATTCAGATAAGGTTATAAGCAAATATGGTTTAGAATGAGTGTCTGCTGAAGTAATATAATCCATTCCCCACTTATTCTCAGGAGTTTAACTGTTTGCTGCAACATTTAAACCTGCACAGAAATGCAGTCTGGGAACATATTCATGGAGCTTTGCCCCTTGGGCAAATAGAGAGTACTAAGGCCACAGGGGCCACATTCAGAGACTGTAGAGTGAGTCTATACAGACTTAACTCTTTTTTCCCAGTGTTTCATTTCACTTGGGTATCTTTCACATCTTAAAGACAGAAAATAGTAAAGAAACTTAAGCTAAATTTAGTTGTCAATTAATCACTGTGAGACCCAAAGGTTACACCTCTAGCTAAATAGTATACAATGCTGAGGCCAAACTGTCAGGCAAACACAAACTGATACCCTTCATGTTTACAACTCCAATCTGAACATTTCCAATGCACTCACTTCACTGTGATGCAGATTTTAAATAATTTCAATTAAATTAAATAAGAAGTTAGAGTTTTGAAACATATTCCCTGGCAAAACCCTTTAAAGGGTTAATCTTAATCCCACTCTAATGCCAACATCCCTCATCTGGAGGAAATGCTCCTGTCAGAGCAGCATTTGTGGGAGAAACTTTTTGAAAGCCCTTTAAGCACATCAGTGAAAAGTCTAATCTCACCAGTATCACCATATCATTCAACACAAATGTCATAAAAGCAGTTAAGTGGAGAGAGGTGGATAATAGCAAAGAGCAGTGCCTACTCACACCAGGCACAAAGCAAGCCAAGGCCCATGTGCCTGAAAGAAATGAAGCAGTATCTAGCATTGGATCTGATGAAAATTCTCCAGTTGCAAATGTAAACTATAATGGGTTATTAAAATATTAAAGAGGAAAAGTGACCTTTGGTTATTGGGGTTTGTAAGTTTAGCTTTCTTCTCTTTCAAATCAGGAATAAAGAGTTTTGAGCAATTCAAAAGAAATCGGTTGGCAGGAGAGATTAAATTAAAATGAGTAGCACAAGCATGACAGAATTAAAAATATGTTCTATAGAGCTACTGAAGATATTTATTCCATTACCATTTCATCCTTCTAAGGAAGTCTTTTAGCTTACTCTCAAAGGCCTGAGCTTGTGACCAAAATATTCAAGGCAAGGACCAGAACTGCCCTAAAGAGTATTTAAGTCATGGGATAATTTTTCTGAAGAACACGAGTAAATAGGCAAAGTGGAACAGACACATTCTGGGAATAATTATTGCCTCTAGTATATTAAGTTGTTCAGCATTAGGCTATTCAGCAGTAATTATACTACCCCTGGGCAGGGATGATTTAGTACAGCACACTGGTGAAAGCTGCATAATTAAGAGAATGGGATCTGGCTACTATTTAACACACCTTTCCAAATGTTCCTCTGATCCAGTTGGCAACAGCCACAATGGACTGTATTCGATGGGAAGGTTAGCAGTGTGGCTTGTCTTACAACGCCTTGAGTGCTGCAGCATTTAGCACTCTGTAGTCAGAAGGTCAAACCCTGTTCTCATTTAACTCTGTGTAAGCCAACCAGCATTGCATGTGTCTAATTAAAAGCTGCATGTGGTCTGCTGGGTCACCCTCTGATGTTAATACTTACTGTAGTTTAGCACATTTTGTTCTGGTTATGTTGAAATGGGGCAGAACAAAGCCATGTGTAGGTTCTGAAATCAGCTATAATGCCTCATATGCTTGAGTAGGAAAAAAAATAAGTGTTTAACAGAAAGAAGAAACAGTTTGGTGTTACTTGGTTACTTGCCTGCCCTGGGTATTGTTCCCCTTTCTCTCTCTGTTGCTCACATTGTGAGTTTCGTAGGAATGGTGAAAAAAGAACCTTTGGAATGTTTATCACAATATCACAAAAACACTCAGACTCCTTTTCTACCCAAATTTGTTATAGCATAGAAAATCAGGATATAAAGAGATAAGACTCTGTTCCATAAGTCTTAGAAATACCACAATATAAACAGCCCATTTGGTCTGGAATTGCAGTTTTGCATCCCACAGAATCTGTGCATGGAATACTCACAGTGGAGCTTCTCCTTTGTCCCTCTGCTCGAGTCAGCTCGAGAGGGATTTGAAAGGCAGCTAACATTGTAAACCATCAGACTTGGGTATCTTTGCTAGGGCAGGAATTCTTTCTTGGAGCCTTATATCCACACATGGAGGACTATCAGTAAACATCTGACAGAGACAGCAAAATCTGGAATGCCTCCAGCGACGGAATCTGGCTCTGTGCCTTGGCTATTTGGCTCACTCTCTGACAGATCCCTTGACTTGCTTTACAAGCAGTAGCAGTGGCAGTCTGGAAAAGCCTCCAGGGGAGGTCACGGGGGGATTGGCTTGGCTCCTCCATATCATTTGTCTTGTCTGAAATTAATTTTGAAGAAGCTGTTCAGCATTGCTTAAGAATAAGATTATGTATTAGCAATAGCCATTCATTTTCCTGCTTAGGGTAAGGCAACAGAATTCAGCATTCCAGTGCCAGGATTCATGTCACTCTGGGGAAACCTGTTCTAAGCTATTTGATTCTTTTTTATAACGTTTCTCAGTTAACCTGTTTGATACAGACATCAGAAATAGTGAAACCTATAGCTCAGTAGAGTTAGAAACCACAAATCTAGGTTTTAGGAGCTTAGATAAAAAAAAAGGAGAGAAGTCTTAACATTTCTTGTTCTTTTGTCTTAAAAGTAAAATCAATAAAATGTTAAATTTCAATATTTTTTTGCATTCTTTGCTAGTTCTCAGAATTTACAAAATCCTTCAGTAGGAAGAGTTGGCATTACTTCTTTTTTTTTGCATCTCTTGCTATTTCATAGCAATATGTCTATGACTTTCATTCGAAAGAGTCTAAAGATACTTTTACTAAACTTTTTTACAAAGTCACTGACTTCAACTAAACTCTTCAAGCTTAAGCCAAGTTCAAAGATGACCTAGTAACTCTACAGCTCTCCAGGCATCATCATCTATGACTTCTTTTGTCAACAAAACCCACTCAGAATTTAACTGGGATTTTACCCATCTTTCTTGCCTTACTTTGCAGTTACCAATCATTTATTATCTATTTCTTCCTTTTGTCATGTTTTTTTAAGTTGCTTATCTCTTCAGGCCCACTGCAATTGCAGGTAAATTACTTATTTCTATGAAAGAAAATAGACTTTCCTGGGACAAAAAATAAAATTAAAAACAATATTTAAACATCCAAATTATTCAATATTGGGAGCCTGGATCAACTAGAAAAATCTTCCGTTCACATGTTGCTTTTCCAAATAACTATTTTTTACACATACTGATTCAGGACAGAACAAAGAGCTTGGAATTTTTCTGAAAAGAAATGAAACTATAATGAAAAGGAGAGAGATGATCTGTCCATACCATGGGATGCTAGAAGAGTTCCCAGCTCTCAAATGGAGCCCCGGTCACATCCCAGTTCTACGTCACTGCAAGACTAACCCTTCATAATTTCCTTCCCTCCTTCCCCCTCCCCATCCCACATTCCTCTTACCCACCAGGCAGGACTCTTATGAAGATACAGGACACACACACCACATCCACAATCTGGGCTAGCAATGGACTAGAATTGCAGAACGTTGCAGCTTGTGCCTGTCCTTTACTTTAACAACCCTTAAACCAGGATGATCAGATGCTGAGGACACATCCCAGGGCTGCAGGAAGGTCAGGAACAGGAACTTGTTCTCATTCTGATACGTCAACCAGAAAGGTATCACAGCATGGAGGTGTCCAAAGAGTCATGTACCAAGGCAGGATCAACCTGGGCAAGACACACCATGCTGCAAGCAGTCTCTGGGGTAAAAGCTAAAGGCCAGATAGGTGAAGATGAAGAGGCAGATTGAACTTGATTTGAACTCTATTTGCCACTCATGGCTACACTCAGCACAAATAGAAAAGCATCATATGTTGGCTGAAAAAGTCAGAAGTCACTTAAGGACAGTGACTCTATGCAGCAAACGAAATAACACACTTGGTTCTTTCATCACTCTTTGACTTCACTGATGAGTCAAAAATCAAGCTCTCATTTTGAGCTGGTTGAAAACAAACTGTATAAGATACTGAGAAAGCTTCCAGAATTTACATCTGTTATGACAAATACAGATTAGATTCTGTCTCTGGGGGACCAGCCATAGGTTCTTCATGGTTTTCCATACAGGGGAGATTTCAGCATCAGCCCACACTCGCAGTCTCTGCAGCATTTTGGATTTTTAGGTTTCTAACCCTGCACATGCTTCTTAACAAGCACCTGCTAATTTGGAAAGCTGCACAGCACAAAACAAAACAACAACAACAACAAAGAAATGAAAAATAAGGCAGCTGCTTCTAACACTGGGTGCAACAACAAAGGAGCAAACCTTTATCTCAAGGGAAAGGCAAAAGTCCTTCTAGCACATGCATCCACAGTGGTTTTCCTGCTGTAATGCATACTTTGAACTGGCTCATGCCTTGTTCTCATTTTTAGCTCAGAGGCTCATCATCCTCGTTGCTAAGTCACATCAGTGAAATGCTACGAAAGGACAAATTTCATTTCAAGGAATGAGTCTATATTGGCACACACAATTTTTGTCAGTGTTCCAAAGAATTATTTTGATCTCCAAACTTAAATTAAAGCTCATTCCAGCTCTTTTAGCAAGGCACATTGACCTTGGAGCTCATACTCTTAAGTAACACTTAGTGTCTTTGTTCTCTCCTCTTTTGGAAAACAATGGATGCTTAGAATTCATTCTAAGAGCTGTGAGAATGTGCAATATAAACAAAAAACTTCAGGCTATGGCATATATAGCAACACTATGTATTCAAGTACCAGTTATAATCACCTCTTGAGGAAAGGCTGAGAGAATTGGGATTGCTCATCCTGGAAAAAAGGTGGCTTTGGGATGACCTAACTGTGGCCTTCCTGAAACAATGGATGCTTAGAATTCATTCTAAGAGCTGTGAGAATGTGCAATATAAACAAAAAACTTCAGGCTATGGCATATATAGCAACACTATGTATTCAAGTACCAGTTATAATCACCTCTTGAGGAAAGGCTGAGAGAATTGGGATTGCTCATCCTGGAAAAAAGGTGGCTTTGGGATGACCTAACTGTGGCCTTCCTGAGCCTGAAGGAGCCTACAAGAAGAGAGAGACTCAATATAAACAAAAAACTTCAGGCTATGGCATATATAGCAACACTATGTATTCAAGTACCAGTTATAATCACCTCTTGAGGAAAGGCTGAGAGAATTGGGATTGCTCATCCTGGAAAAAAGGTGGCTTTGGGATGACCTAACTGTGGCCTTCCTGAGCCTGAAGGAGCCTACAAGAAAGATGGAGAGAGACTATTTACAAGGGCCTGAAGTGACAGGACAAGGGGGAATGGCTTCACACTAACAGAAAATAGGTTTAGATTAGATATTAGAAAAAAAATTCTTCCCTGTGAGGGTGGTGAGGCACTGGCACACGTTGCCCAGAGAAGCTGTGGCTGCTCCATCCCCAGAAGTGTTCAAGTCCATGTTGTATGGACTTGCTCTGAGAAACCTGGTGTAGTGGAAGCTGTCCCTGCCCACAGTGTGGGGGTTGAAACCAGATGATCTTTAAGGACCTTTCCAACCCAGGCTGTTCTATGATAATCAATACCTGTAATTTATGTGCTGGGATTTTTTGGCCAACTATATTCTTATCCTCAAAGATTACCATAATTTTTGACTGTGCATAGCATGATAACTTTTTTTGCCACAGTTGTACGGCAAATCTTGTTCTCATCACTATGGAACAGATTATTCCAATAGTTTCCATGGTAGAAAATGAGAGCACTTGCTGGAACAGACTGGAACAGGAATAAAACTGAAAGATATGGTATGTCCTTTCATAAAGCTTCAAACTTGCAGATTGAATTGCTATAAAGCCTCAAGGACTTGGACCTCAGAAAAAGAAGGTAACGGGTACCAGAAGAGAAGGTAGCAGGTACCATCTCTGCTTGGTGTGCAGCAGAACACTAATGTGGTTTCTGTGCTACCTCTTGAAGCAGCCTGTGAAAAGAGAAAGGGCAAAGTAACAGAAAGAACCAGTCCTTTCTTGCTAGAGCCTCCCCAGAAAGAAGACTCTCAACTATACAGGTCAAAGATCAAACAGGGCTACATTAACCTCTATCAAGCATCATGGAGAGTCTTCTCCAAGAACTTCACATTCCACAAAGACCTCTGATTAAACAAGTATTTACAATATGCTTTCAACCTACAAATCTCCAGCACATTTTTACCATTTCCAGTTGAGCTTTTACATATTTGTTTTCTTTTTTTTTTTTCCCCTCTGTATGTCAAGGACGAATCTCAGATTATCCTACAAGAATGTCAAAGCTCCTGCTTTAAAATTAAATCCCATCCTATCCCAAAGTGAACTAGAGTATTTCCTGAGAACTCAGTCGACATAGTCATAGAAGCATAGAATCAACCTGGTTGGAACACAAAGATCATCTCATCAAGTCCAACCCTACCATGATTAATGGACCATGGCACTAAGTGCCACATCCAGTCTCAGCTTGAAAACCTCCAGGGATGGGGAATCCACCACCTCCCTGGGCAGCACATTCCAATGCCTGAGCACTCTCTACATAAAAAATTTCTTCCTAATATCCAACCTAAACCTTCCCTGGCAGAGCTTGAGTCTGTGCCCTCTTGTCCTGCTGCTGGTTGCCTGGGAGAAGAGACCAACCCCCACCTGACTCCAACCTCCTAAATTAAGTCTTCACTCAGGAAAAAAAGAAGTACCCAGTTACCCGACTTTATAATGACTTTAAACTACAGCAATGACTCCCAAATTTGAATACCACATGTTCTGGGGTTTTTTTTGCCAGCAAACTATGTTTTGGTTTACAAAAGAAATTGAAGACTGTTCTGTTGTGGAGAGAGAGAAAAAGAGGAAGAGAAGTAAATACTAGAGATAGAGGAATAAAAATCTTTTGAAGGGGAATTGAGTGCTTGCCTACTGCTTAAGAAAAATGCACTATAAAGCAGCTATTGATTTTTCATTCAACAGCACTGAATGTTTTATTGAAAAGGAGCAATGCTCAGTAATTTGAATTTTCAATTAAGGTAGCACGTTCCTTGGACACATTTACTGCTGCACTCCAGTGACATTTATTTGACTTTTAAAATCCCTCTACTATTGTATTCGTGTTTGTATAGATCAAACTCCCAATACAGAAAGTGTTGGGATTATAACACTGCTGATTATAGACACGTCTGGAAGGCTCTGTGGGCAATCTAATGACTTTATTTATAGGGAGGACAATGTGCAGTCAGACACAGCTGAAGTAAAATATGCCACTATGAGAGAGATTAAGCATTTCAGTATTTCAGCTGAGAAATATCTACATTTTATTTGCCTTTATGGACAGTCTATAGTTGCAGTAAAGCTGAAGTAGTTATTTAAAAAGTTTACATTTTAGAGGACTGGAGGGGCTGGACTGAAATTCACACTTCTAGAACTCATCAGCTACTTGCATGCATACAAATTTCAACTGTAAGATAGATTTCTGGACTATAAATAGATAATGATGGCTTATATTGGATTGTCTTCTAGAGAAAAACTGGCTGATAAAATGCAGTTTTCATAGCCCCACGAAGCAGTAGAGAAGCTTGACCACCGTATGGTCAACTGACAAACCTTCTACATCTGGAGATAGATTTGGTCTTTCCTAGTCATAGGTGTTCCTTGCTCAAAAACCTTATCATCTACTGCTAAGGGTAGTACTTGGGTAATCCTGGGGAATTTTACTAACTATAGGAGGCACAGCTTGGAGTCAATGTATTTCATCCAAATGACAGTGTATGTTGCACATATTGCCACCAGCTGGTGATGTGTTGTGCTTAAAAATCTCATTCCTTGCTCTTAAAATCTAGATATGGGCCAAGAGAACACACCTTATATGCAAAGCCAAGAAATTTGTGCCACTTTAACTGAAGCCTAAATCCAAAGACTTAGTCCAGTTGCAAGGATACCAGCCCTTCCATCTCAAAATTAATTAAGCTAAAATATCCATTCAAATATTCTAAAATTGATGCTTTTCTATGGTGTTGTGCCTACCTTTCCCCAGTTTTATTTCTTCTTACCCTCAGAATTCCTTGAGGCCATTTTTACACACTCTCATGCTCATTCTTCATTGGTTTGCAAGTACCTGTTGCATTCAAATGTACTATATAGGTTGTGTTTTCAAGACATCTGTTCTTCCTTCTATTTGTTACCTGCCCCTAAAACTGGTTTTACACAGGTCCCAGGCTTGTTTCCTTTAACAATAATCATCCACTGCTCAGTTATTTATAGTTCTCAGGACCTTGATATCATCCTATCCCTGTAGATTCAAACCCCTGCTGTTCTCCCTTGCCTATACTCTACTTCTTATGCTGCATTTTTATTCCAGGGTCATAGGTAGTTCATTCAGCACCGAAAAATGACTTGCTTTTCCCACCTACCAATTATGGAAATATGCATAATAATGTATGAGCATGTATATATACTTATACATATACACACACCAGAAAATTGCACTAAAACTAATAAGGATAGTAGCACCTGTGTACCAGACAACTGTTGTCACAGCTAAGCAAGAAAAACCAGAGCACACACAGGCCAAACCAATTCCAGACAAAGCCTGACAGGTCCCAAGACCTCTGTTTTTATCTTAACACAAAGACTATTTGCTTTTGCAAGCAATAGCAGCACCATATTTACAGGGCTACAAGGCTACAAAAGAATAATTTCACAGAAATGGTGCAAGGAAAAATTGTCAGTAAATCAACAGTGTCTTTGGTGGCTCCAAATTTGCTTCAGCAATCTTTCTGCTGCTGTTGGGAAAATCAAATTTCGGCACTGAATTTAATATTTTCTGCATATGTGGTGAATAGTGCCTGGATGTCCCTAACCTTTCCTTCAGCCTAAGTCTTTTCCCCTTAAAAATAATTAATTCATCCTTTTTTTTTCTTTTGTATGTTTAAATTTCACTAATGGTTGTCTTTGTGTTAATGCCTTAAGGGTTTTCAATAAATATCAGTTTTGCCCCAGACAAGAAGGGCCAGTTTTTCTCCAGTGCTCCTGGCAGGAGCTATCCCATGTTTTAATGGGTGAGGGAGTCATATCACAGCCATGGGAATGACTGGCTAGACTGGAACTCTACTCCTTGGGAATCTCAGCCCACAGCACTGCAGTAGAAAAGAGTTGCCTTGCTTCAACTTACTCCTACTCCTTTTCTTTAGTTATTCATCATCATTGTTTGTTGGGCACTTTTGTTAGAGCCTTTCACTCCCTTTCAGCTTGGGCAAGGGCCGGGTTGGCCCTCACTGGATGGAATTGTTAGGGAAAACACAGACAACATCCTGGGAGGAATGCAAAGGTTATCTACATGTGATACCAGGCTGAACAGCTGAGGGAAGAAACAAACTGTAGTGAGAGGCTTGAGGAAGATACAATTTAAAACATTGGGGGAGTGTCTGTTGGTGGTGAAGATGAAGATACTTGTCCATTACTGAGAGGCCACTAAAGTGCTTCGCGTGGAGGTTATTCCCTTGAGCACTTTGGATTAATCCTGGGCAAGTCCCTTCTTCTAACCTTTTAAGCATTAGACATTTTCAAGTCAGACAGCCAAAAAGGGTTCTTGGAGGACAGGAGGAGTTCCCTAGTCCTTCTATGAGACTCTGAGC
>NW_008656647.1:0-8642 GCF_000695815.1 Acanthisitta chloris | reverse complement strand
CCTACATGACCTGCTAATCAGAGTGGACTCTACAGATGTACTTAGTGAAGTGCTCCCAGCCCTGCTATCATCTGACTGAGATTTCCTGTTAGAGCTAATGAGGTTCTGCTCCCACTTAATCTCTAAATATGGCACAGTTAACGCTTTTTAGTTTGCTTAATGACATGCTATTAATAAAGACATGACCTGAACAGCTACTTGCATTTATTGTCTTTTTCCCCCCTATTTTTTAAACTTACGCTGAGGCAATTTAATTTTTTAAGATCACAAACCGTTGTTTTGTTTGACGAGTTGTATATAATCATCCAACACTCCCATGAAGGCACACACCAAGGTCAATGCACAAGCTAGCAATTTATCCAAAACATTTATCATGATATCAAAATTGCTTTGCTACTTTTTCAAGTTATTATCATTATTGCCTTATTGACAGAGTAGCATGCTAACCCATACTAAAGAAGGGTTGAGGCCTCTGTAATTATGTGGTTTTTTTCAAACAATTTCAAGTTATTGAAAGCACAGAACTATGCTTAACAGGAATTTTGTTGAACAGTAACTCTGCTGAAAGGGACTACTCAATATCTTGCTTTTCTGATAAGAAATATCCCTAAAAAGATACAACAACCTATGCTTCTATTGAAACAAACTATAATTGGTATAAGCACATGAACCAAAAGTTTTTGCTGGAGTTAATGAAACCATAATGTAATTCTCTGATCAAAATCATTACTAGACAATTTTGGTGCAAATGAGATTTTTTGTGGGTTTGTGTGTAAGACTCAGATATTAGATAGCAGAGAATTAACTCTGCATCATTATTTTAAATTGAAAACAAACAAGCAAACAAATGTTAATTACCTTTAATTTTAAGAACAAGAAGCCTTGTTTGTGTGAGTGAAATCAGAGTGCATTGAATTTTAATGGGGTTTGAGTGTTTTATCTCTTCAGGCTTGATTTGGTTCTATCATTTTTAAAATATGGGTTATTATTTTTGCTTCGAAAAAACATCAAGTTGCCCAAACACTATTATTGTTCTTTGTTTACAAAGTTCTGTTCCTTATTTTGTACCAGGTATTACAAAAAAGCAAAGCACCTCAATTGTGCTGGTATGGATGCTCTCTTTGGATTCTTCTCTTAAGGCTGACCAAACCCAGTAAGCACAGCCTCATCTTATGCATCAAGTCCCTGCACATTCAAATGGTTTCTGCTGGACTCACTCAAGTGTGCCCATGTCTCTCATGTACTGGGGAGCCCACAAGTGCACACAGCACTCCAGATTGGGTCTTACCTCGGCTGAGCAGAGGAAGAGGAACACTTCTCCAAGACCTTCTCTGGTGCCCTTGCAAATACAGCATGCAACTGCCTTCTCTGCCATGGTCCATCTGAAGAGCAATCCTGGCTTCCACCCCTCTATGTGGATAGGTTGTATGAAGACCCCTTAGCAGCCTTCCAGGATCTGAAGGGGCTCAGGGTTGCTGAAGAGGGAATCTGTTAGGAACTGCATGATAGAACAAGGGTTAATGGGTACAAATAGAAAGAGATGAAATTTAGATTAGATATCAGGAAAAGATTTTTTTTTACTTTGAGGGTGGTAAGACTCTGTCACAGGTGTCCAGGGAGGCTGTGGCTGCCCCAACCCTGGCAGTGCTCACAGCCAGGTTGGCTGAGCCTTGAGCAACCTGCTCTGGTGGGAGGTGTCCGTGCCCAGGGCAGGGGTTGGGGCTGGATCATCTCTAAGCTCCATTCCAACCCCTTAACAATCTATGAATCTATATTTCCCCCAAAGCTGCTGAGAGAGGACTCTGTCCCAGCATCCAGGCTCTTAATGATGTTAAGGAGTACTGGTCCCTGTATAAATTCCTAAGGGTACCACAAACAAGCAGCTGAAAGTTAGAACTTGCCCTCCTGGTCATAACCTTTGGAGCTCAGTTGGTCCTGAAAATTTTTTATCCACTTTATCCATCAGAGAGCAAAACAATTTCAAAGAGCTTTTTAGATGCTCACAACCATTTTTCAACCTCCTCACATAACAACTTAGTTACCTTTGTTTTCTGCTACCTCAAAAGCAAGAAGGAAGTGCAGCATCCACACACACCAACACACAACAAAGAGGAAAATGAAAATGAGTAGAACAGAAAACTGTCAAGCTTTAGAAATCAAACTTAAGAATTCCTTGCATTCCATGTGCTTACAAATGATCTTCATTAGCACCTAATTACAATTTAGTTCAACTAATCAGGCGATCAACTGCATTGATTTTTATCAGCTGATTAACCCTAATATAAAGTACTCTGAAAATTTACAAGATTGCAGTTAACAATTCAAGTTATTTTCAAGTACTCTGTTCTCTGGAAAAAGCAAATAATAATGAGGACTACATTTTGATTTCCTGCTTAGGATAAAATGCTTTCACTGAAAGAAGGAATGAAGATGGTATATATTAGCATGGTTTGGCCTGCACCAATTTGAGTTTGAATTTGAGACTGCAAAGAGCCTCATTAAGTTTCTGCCTTAAATATATTCACAGTTTCAGAGACTTTAAATGGGGTTCTACAAATGTACAATGTGAGCTATTTCTAAACAGAACTTGAACCATAAAGCTGAAATGATCACAAATGACGAATGACTGAAGACAAAGACAAATGAGGACATACAAAGAGCTCTGAATTTCTGTATGTTATGCTTGAATACTTTTCATCCTGATAAATCTTCTCTTCATCAATTTTAATGCTGGGAAGATCTGAGAACAAGAGATGAACCTGGCCTGAAGTTTACCTTTCTGAAGCACTACAACTTTTGCAAAATTCCTTGGGGACTTGTCTTGCTTCAGAGTTACAAGATGAAGTCAGAGATATTGGCTGATAAGTAAGTTAAGGGTCAAAAGAGACAATAAAGATCAAAATGTTACCATTATGAGGAGTAATATCAGGAAATTATTTAGTGCAGCTAAGAGGCTCTTCTTTGTACCTACATGGACAGTTAAAAATTGGGTCCTAAATCTGCTTTAAGTATTGATGGAGACTGATAGAGACTCTCCTTATATACTTTTCTAATCTATAAATTAGAGATATACATATACCCCTACGTATACATATATGAATTAGGTGTAACCTTCCTTTGATGTTCATTCTTAGCTTCCTGTGACACTAGTGAGTTTCTCACCCAACCTGCAGACACTGAAAAGAAATTAAAGATTCATTACTTCTATGGAATCATCAAAAAGTGGAAGCTAGGACTGAATGCCAGTGAATACTGTTGGTACCGTGAACTGAATATTGATCCTGATCTAATCCTGATCTGTCCACTGTATTTACATTATTCTCTCTGGAATGAAACTATTGATATTGAACATGCAGAATGGAATAAATCAAAATATTGTAATCCTCCTTTAAATTCCACATTTGTTTACAACTTCACTTGTGAGACAACTGAACCAAACCCAGATACTATTTTCCTGCTTGTCACTTGCTCACTCTTCCTGCACATCTCCCAAGTCCACAAGCAAATGTGGTGTGGTTGTCACTGAGTGCAAAATATTAAGGAAAAGAGACGGTTTGAGCTTTAGGGAAATAACAAAATCCTTCTGTGAGAAGAGAATTATTCAGATGCCTATTAGAAGGACATGTTCAGATGTACCAAGATAGTATATTACACTTCTGCTTTTCAACCAGTAAAATAAATTCACCCTCTCCCATGACATGAAGAAACACTAAACACTTTATGAGGGTCTATTTTATACCTGTAAGATGGAAAAGAACAAGAGTGGTCAAACAGTGGAGCAAGTTGCCCTTAGAAGTCATGGAGTCTCCTAAAAGATATTCAATATCTAGCTGGACAATGTCCAGGAACATGCTTTAGTTGTTCCTGCTCTGAGTAGGGATATTACACTATACAGCCTGCAAAGTTCTATGCCAACCTCAGTGATTCTCTGATACAGCTTTTATTACCAGGGTTATGTGAATGTCCTATGTAAAAACCCAGGAAACATTACCTTAAATCCTCTGCTGCTTTAGTGGCTAACCTTCATCTTCAAGTTTTATTTCCAATAGTGTGCTAATGAGAAAACCACTAGTGGGAAGCAGCGCTTGCTGTTAGATCTATTAAACATGATTAAAAGAAAGAGGCTGAAGTGCAATTAAGGTAAATATTTCATTGAGTTTTATTAATCTGCAGAGATAGTATCCAAAGAAGACCTACAGAAGTCTGGGGGTCACTGTGTTACATCTCATGGGAACCGAGCTGTGTGCTCTGGATGTAAGGTGTGATAGGGCATTAGCTACTAATACTTTAACATACATAATTATTTAAACATTTTTCGATCTACCACTACACACAAAATTCTCCAAGTTACAAGGTAATAAAGAGTATCATAGTATGTTAAGGTGTTGGAATGGAGCTTAGAGATGATCCAGCCCCAACCCCTGCCCTGGGCAGGGACACCTCCCACCAGAGCAGGTTGCTCAAGGCTTTATCCAACCTGGCTGTGAACACTGCCAGGGTTGGGGCAGCCACAGCCTCCCTGGGCAACCCGGGCCAGTGTCTCACCACCCTCACATTAAAAAACTTCATCCTAATATCTAATCTAAATTTTCCCTCTTTCAATTTATCCTGATTACTCCTTGCCTTATCACTACAGTTCCTAACAAATGAGAAATTCCAACTCATGAAGAATAGAATTAGCAATACAGATGCTGAAAGCAGAGAATGCATTATCCCGATTTGTTTAGAAATGACAGAATATGAAATAATTATATACAGATACTAAAGAGTTAAATTCTTTTGGAGACAGTAGGAAACTGTTATTTGCTTTTGAAAGTGGTAAAAAATTGAATGGTTAAAAAATGGAAAACTGTTTTCAGTAACACAAAATATTTTAATTTAGATCTTATGTCAATAACCTTCTGGTTTTTCATTTGGGTCTATTTTTATTACTTGCTTTCTTGGTTCTGTCTTATCTAACATCTTGTGAAAATCACAGTTCATGTCACTGATTTACCTTGCCACTGATTTACTTCTCAGTCTCTCTGACCATTTTCTCATTCAGGTGTATTTTCTATTTCATCACCTTGCCTCCAATTCACTAAAACAGAATGGAAATAAGCAAGAAGTGATATTCAAAGAACAAAATATTATATACTCTGTACATTTTTGGTGGCACAATAGCAAGGTAAACTGCAGTAACAAGATAAGCACATTTCTTTTTTCATCTCCTCTTTTATGCAAAATGTAAAAGCTGAGATTCCTAATCAAGTGGCTCCAGAAAGCAGGTGTTTGAAGTATCACACCACCTCCCATTCAAGTCATGAGAGAAAAAAACCAAGAGAATTGGCAACAGATGTAAAAATGTTAACCCTTATTGGAAAAAAAATGTAGGGTCTTGTATTCACTGGTCTAACATCTTCAACATTTGTGATTTTAGGAATTGATCATCACTGACTGTTCCTGCTGTCTCTATATGAAACTGAGAAAGTGTGTTAATTCCTTTGGAACAGCAAAAATGAGAGTCTAGAAATGGGGGAGAGATGTGAAGGACAAACTATGGTATTAATTCTAATGACAGGTTGCAAAAGGAAACTTTTGGAAAATGTCCTCTAACATTCCACTGGAAAAAAAGCCACAGAAGACAGTATATACATAGAGATGCAGATCAAACCAATCTGCACATCTCAGCCATGCATTGTTTGAAGCTGAGGTGAGTTTCAAGGAACAGCATTGATCTTAGAGCCTCATAATCAAATGCATTGTCTGATGCTGGAATGAAGCCAACCTGCTTTGAAAGGCCTTTGCTTTATCCCTCCAAGAGCACTGGAAAAAAGTATACAGTGAAAAAATATCTGATCTGATCTTCATTTCTAAGTAAAGTTCAGAACAAAGATATTATAAAGAAAGTCACTTGGACCTTGCTGTGTGCTGACAGAGAACTTAGAAGCAGATATAAAAAAATACAGAAGAGATTTCAAATTAAATATAGAAGGAATAACCTTTGTGCATCTGTAGGAAACAGCACATGTGACAAAGGAGAATCTGAATTCTTGAATTTCAGACCTTAACTGCAACAATGGTTACACAGATTGTTGGTGATTTGGTGGCATTACTACCCATTAGCTAGGCCTGATGTCTACAGTATAGTACAGGCAATGAATCTCTAATGTGTCATCTTCTTTTTGAAGTATATACAAGCAGCAACCAAAAAGAAAAATAGAAATTGAAACAACTAACAATGGACATGATTTAAATGTGATCCTAATGAATTCATCTATTGACATCCATATGATCTATTTCTCCACAACATATATGGGGCAAGTGATGTGCTACTGGTCAGTAGGAAAAAAATGAATGAGTATGGGAGGCAAGAGATCTTCAAGAGTGAAAACAAAGGTAAATTTTGAAATAGAAAGCATCCTGACCATGAATACATGAGGTACTAGCCAGAAATGACATTCAGCAGCACTAATCTTCCATACAGGTGATAGCATAAAACTAAAAGCTACAAGAGTGGCTAACAAGGTTTCTGGAAACACTGTATGTCCAGTTTATCCAGGTCCAAAGCATGAGCAAACTAATGGCTATTCCAAGTGGATTTTCTAATACTAAGGTTGAGCTCAGACTACCACACTTCCTTCCACATCACTGTTCTGATGTCAATCCATGTGCTGGTAACATGTACTCAGCAAATGAGTGGAAACATAGTGACCTTGACTTTCTGGCACTGACAAATTAGCTTGAAACTGCCCAATTGATTACAAGTGTTATCAAAAAGGAGACAGCAAAAAGTCTCATGACCTTTGTTTCCATAAGAAAGTAAGCTGAAAGCCCACTCTCTCCTCTTCCCCCAAATCTCTAACAGCACCAAAAATCAGGGGGTTTTTGTATGGGTGAAACAACTATGATATTCAATCCTTTTCAGTGTCAGCACAAGAGTGTGCCACTCACCACAGCTCTGCTGGATTAACACTGAAGGTGATAACATGGGATAAAATGTTTCTAAAATCATGGTAGCTAAAGTAGGCCTTAGTGGCAAGGCAGCTAGAATAGGCCTTAATGACAAGAATGATCATTATCTTAGCAGAACGATGTGTACTTGTGCACGTACACCTGGGTACCTATGTGTACGTACCCACCTGCATAATAAATAATAATACAACAATAATGGAAGGGAGACTCGAACTCATGCTTGGGTGAAATATAACAATGATGAAAGGGAACTCGAATCATGCTTGGATGAAATCAATAGAACAATAGCAAAGTAATGATTAACAGATGATTATACCATGGTTATGTAAGAGAAGAGAATAAAAATGTATCCATCACAGATCCATGTCGGAGTCAGATTTGAGTCTGTACCCCAACTCCCAGAGCTCTTCAATAAAAGCACCCATATAATCATTCAGTGATTATGTATTTTCTACGCTAACAAAGGTGCATTTCGACTGATAAGTTTCACTTCTCAAAGACATTTTAGTGAAGAAAAAAAAAGCAACCAACGTCCCTCTCCCAAGCTCAAAGTGTACACAAAGGAAACTCAAATACATCTGAACAGCAAGAGCATTCTAGATAAACAACATATGCTCTATAAGCAACAGCATTTTTCTAAAATGAAGCAAACAGTCTTCAGTTTGCAGGTTTAATTAAAACCAGCCAGGGCATTACACATTCTGATACAGAAAATCACAGAAATAAATTAAGGACACAAACAGTGGTAACTGCTCATCTAAATTGCTCTTCCATTGCATGTATTTGTGGTTTATAATCATGGGTGATTTTCTACAGAATTTTACTTTTCCTTTCCTTTATGTGTTTTCTAGAACGGAGTTATAGCTGCCTGTCTTTATTTTAAAGCAAACAAATATCTTGCCAAGGATTTCACGATTCTCTTAATGCCTACGCAAAGCATCATACAAAAAAAAAGGTAATCTAGGGTCAGATATTATATCTGCTTTAATGCTGGAGTGTACAATACAACTCAGTCTAAAGACAGAAAACATATTGCTTTGGAGATGTACAAATTTGTGTACATCATATTCATACCTTAGTGTCTACAGAATACTTTGCAAACTAGACAGTTATTATAGATATTACGTTATTATATTAGACCTTTTTTATTCTACATAACTCTAAAACAACCACTTATCTTCTCTTGGAAAATGGTGTAGAGAGCCATTCGGATGTTTATACCCTCACTGTTCATTCCTCTACAAAGACAAATTATTTGCATCTCCAAATTAATTCTAAGTGCATGTGATTATGTATAAATAAGTAGGAAGAGCTAAGTGTAGCATCACAGCAACTACATTAAATTGATGATTTTTTTTTTTTTTTTTTTGCTAAAAACATTTCTAAGTGTAGCCTATTAATTTCTTTCACCCCTGGGCTGTGGTACTGCTTCAATCTCTTGTTTTAGTCCACCTACCTTATGGTAGCCTACTGTTGCCTGGGTCTTAAGCATTTCTTGCCTGTAAGATTCCTCCTGCAATAAATAAAAACCTAATGGGCTATTTCATCCTATTTAGGGTCAAAACCCTTTATGTATCAGCAAATTCACTGACAACACCAAGCTGTGTGGGGCAGTCACAGCTGGAGGGCAGGGTGTGCCATCCAGATTGACCTTGACAGTTTTGAGAGGTGGAAGAATGCAAACCTCA
>NW_008656646.1:1773-18500 GCF_000695815.1 Acanthisitta chloris | reverse complement strand
ATATATATATATATATTTATATATATACCCTCAGTTCTTGCTGAAGATTGAAGGGAAATGGATTGCTTAAGGTCTTTTAAAAGTCTCAGCCTTACATCTCTCTCAGTAGTCACCCATATTCATTGATAATACTTCCTGTGAATAGACTTTCATGTTGACCATTATAATTTATTTATGTTGTATCTTTTACTCAATGGTTTTCTTATATATCATTCAAAATATTTCACTAATCATCAATTTAAGCACAGGATTCTCTTTTGAGACTTAGAATTTCAGAATCTCTAAGTTATCACCATCATCCCAGGAGAATTTTTTAATTACCAAGCTACAGCACAGAGTGCATCCAGTCATACACTAGCCCAGCCTCCTGAGACTGGATTTGCAAACAGCAGGACAGTGGTGGGGAGAAGTACTGAAGATATCAAACAGAAAGGATTCCACACTCTATGTTCGGACAAGACATCTCAATGGAGATATGTCTCTGTTCCCAGGTCTTTCCCTGCCATCTACATTAGATAGCCACTGGATTAATGAACAATGAAATAACAAACTGAAGATCATATTCAGGTTTTCAAGTTAAAGGCAGAGAGTTAAATTTAATTATTCATCCTTTGATCCCAGATTTTCCTACAAGAACAAGGGTCTCACTGCAACCCCCATCCCTTGTGCTCTTGATTTTTTTCCTCTTTGCATCAGTCACCTAGAAGTCTTCTGCCCTGTGATTAGTAGGGTAGTCTCCTTCATAGGAGGAACTGAAGTAGGCCAGTATCCCTTCAGGTTGAGAAGACAATAGACACATTCCTAGAAGTTAAACTTGTGGATTAAGCTCCTGAATTTAGCTCTCCGTGTAACTGCAGTCCACTATGTAAGTCCTTGTTATAAAAAAAAGGTAAGATATTCAATGCAACTAATGGACTACAAATTGCTTCTGCTGATGAAAAAATAGCTGTCTCTTCATTATCTACTTTTTTTTTTTTTTGCATGTATTATCCATTTTTAGAGCTAAAAGTACATGCCTACATGTGGAACATAAAGTCCAGCCCAGATGGCCTGTCTTCCTCAGTTAAAGATTTCATAAGTCAACTACTGTCATACTGTATGACTACCCTCCAAAGCATTTTACAAAGAATGAGCTTTGCTTAAGTGAGGTGATCCACCTCTAGGAAGTACTCAGAACTTTGTACACTCATTTATAGCCATTTATGGCAAACTAAGAAGGAAGTAGGTCACATATCACTGTTTAAGTTACACAGAGTATATGACATTCTGCAGAATGAGTACTCCCAGAATCATTCCCTAGGGATGCTTAATGGCTTTCCTTGACTGACAGGAGATCCTAAGTTTCTAATTTCACAAAGTGAATCATTCCAAAGAGACAAAGTCCTCAGCTTTTAGGAGTTGAGTCAGAATCATTTTCCTACACATTCTAGTTCGTGTCTGGGCATAGTTATGACTTTTCGGATATGAATGAATTTGCCTATGCAATTTTTTATTGTGAAATATTATTTCTACTTATATATTAGACTAAAAAGACAAAATACGTTAGTGTCATGTTTGCACTGCTCCATTTTCACAGGCAATAAGTATTCTGTGCGAACTGGATTGGGGACGTCCACTTGGTGTTCTGTTTTTAACTCTGCTAGTCATTTCCATTCCAATTTTTTGATGTTGACTTTCACTTCTCAGCTTTTTTCCCCTTGGCATGATTTCTCAGTACAGAGTTGAGTACTCCAAGGTCAAACACAAATTTATTAGATTTCTAAACTGGGTTTTTCTTCTATTCACCAGGAATCTCAACATAATGATATATGCTAAGAGAAAGAATAAATATAATTACTAATAAGCATGCTATAACACTTGCAACAGTGTATGCATATTATATATATAAGACAAAGGACTAAGATGCATTTTAATCTCTTTGGTTTTGGTTTTTTTTTGGTTCCGGTCCTACTCCAGATTTCACAGTTTTTCATGTATCTCTATAGTAAGCAGAACCAAAGCACAAGTTTATCTGAGTGAATGGTTGGGGTAGATAGACAGAAACCAGAAGGCTTTATAGATTTTTCAGTGGTTTTATTTTTATATTTTGCCTGGTTCTCTTATATAATAAGCTACAGTGTATCTGTGCAGCTGGCACACTAATATCTTCTTTAATTGTTTCCTGCTATAATAGAAGCTTAAAAAATTATTCAGAAATAGTATTGGATACCAATTTCTACTCAATAAGGGCCAAACACGAAGCATTCCCAAGTTAATAAATGCCAGAAGGAAATCACACCCCCCCAAAAGGAAACTAATTCTGAGAATTAATGTGAAGATTGTCATGCTTACAGCATTTGCAGCTTGACATCAGTCTGTAGTACTCTCTTGTGCATTATGACTAAGACTTAGCTGGAAAGTGTGGTAAAAACTCTTTTGAAACAAAATCATCATTCTATTTAGGAGATGTAATACTTGAGAAAAATCATGATGTCTGGAGAGAAACAAAACTTTTCTAGAAGTTGAAAGAAGGCAGCATAGCTTTTTCCTCTCCTTTTTCCATCATAATTGAATGTAGGACAAAAATGTTGTTAATCCTTACATGACTATATATGTGTATCTGTTTTTGAAGAATGTTATAAAGAAAGTCTTTCAATCATTAAGTTGCTCCTGAATAGATATCATATTTGTCTTTGATCAGTTGTCAGGCAACTCACATGAATTTTCAAATATATCTGAATGACCTCACAATGACATAGAGCAGGTCCCTCATCATACTTGGATGTGTTTTGTCCTGTTTTATTAAACTGAATACACCCCGCTTGACTCCCATGTTTATCCCCCTTTACTTAGGGTAGTGTATCTCTTCCTCAGATTTTCCTGGGAGGCATAAGGACCCAGGAGGCATAAGAGCAGAGCTTGAAGGCTGGGACAGGGAAATAGCTAAGTGTGTTAGTACTTTCTATGTTCCTCATCATTAGGATGCTTACTCATTCCAGCAGCAACTCCTCAATTCTCCTGATCTTCATGGAGCTGCCAATGTACCTGTAGAGACCTATCTCATTGCCTTTTAGTCTCTGAAAATTTTCAACTCTAGCAACCTTTGCCTTTTGTAATCCAATCCATTCACGCTCAAGAAATACTTATATTCTTATCCTTAGGAGACTGTTCCTATTTCCACATTTTATCCTACTGTATATTCTTGCTTTTTCAATTAGCTTTTAATATAACAGCTTAGCAAAGAGAAAATACCTAACCTGTGTTTTCTCTTATCATCTGGACTTTTTATCTTTTATCCCACTTTTCATAATGAGGGAGAGAAAGCTTTTCATAAAGAGCAATATTATTAAATATTTTTTAAAATTCATAATGTTTTCATGAAATTACAAATAGAACTTTTATGTTGGCTTTGTTTTCTATTAGATATCAGAATAATTTCCAAATGAGATCAGTATCTGAAAGTCTCCAGAAGAGGAAACAAAGGCCTTGAGGAGCAAAGCCAGGCTACAGTTTGATACTTAGATCCTTATGAAGGATTAGTTTATGGGTTGCTATCAAGCATAACAGTTTGAATTTCATGTTCAGCTCAGGACAACCCTGCCTTGATGATTGAAAGAATGTAGGAAGGTTTATCACAAAGTTCACCAAAGACAAACAAGTAAATAAAAAACTGTGAAAAAAACCCAGAAAACCAACCAACCAACCAGAACACCACAAAAAAACCCAAACAAAACAAAACCAGAACCAATAGTAAAACACCAAAACAAAAACAAATTGAAAAATGCTAAGGAAACATCTCTACTGTTTCCTAACTATTTCTTCCTGAACAATGCTGAATAAACCATGCTGGGCTAGAAAAACTTTTATTCACCTCAGAATAGAAGTTGTTTATAAACAACCTCTTCCACATCACAATTTTACACCAGTAGAAGTCAAAAGTGAAGCCAGTTCTCACAAATCCCTATGTTATGTATTTCTAATAGATAACGTTATGAGACCCAAAATGATAAGAGGAGGAGGGGAGAAGAATGAGGAAAAATAAAAAAAAGGACAAGGCAATGTGCAGGGGGTCACATTACCTGTCCTTTCTTTTTCATTTTGTGGTAAGGTGTTCAAAGATCAAACACAATGCAACAGTTAGAAATACAGTCCTTCTTCACACTCTTCCACCATACATTTAGAAATTTAAAGATGCAGCACCTCAGAAACAAAGATGTCATATTTTTCAAACCACACACACACTCCACACATTTTGATGTCTTTTCTTTTTTATAATCTTGGCTTGAATGCCTGGAATAGGTCAGAGTCTCCCTAGAGAGGCCCGCCTCACAATTTGAAGAATGTCACTTTCTATATCTTCTTGTGTTATATTCTGCTTGACTTTAGAACCAGAAATCTGGTAACAGATGTTCTTAATCAAAACTGTCTCCCTGATTACCACAGGGGTCATTCTTATTAAGAAGTGATTTTTTCCATTTATAGTGAACACTTGTATGGAGGGATATATTGCTGCACACAGGAAGGGTATTGTTCATATACAAGAATGAACAAACAAGGGTAAAATGAACAAAAAGGACACAAAAAACTCAGTGGGGAAAAATCTTTCAAATAGTGATAGAAGCAAAAGTAAAAAGAATAAAACATGAAAGAAATAAATGAAACTGCATTGCTTGTTTAAAAAAAAAAAAGCAACAGATTTTTTATTAAGAATAAACTGAGAATTGTTTCTGGTTTAGGATTTTTTTTTTTTGCCAGTGTGGACAAAGATTGTCTTTTAGAAGCAAATGTCTCTCTAAAGCAGAAGTTCAATCTTCTAATATCTTTCTGTTTGTAAATTCTCTTACACACACGAACATCACAGTTGTCTTCACTGGGATTACGTATAACCCACCTGGCACTGCTTGTCATAAAGTGTGCTTTTCTTTACTTCTACCTCCTGAAATACATTTACCAAAGAAAGTACACTGGTGAGAAGTGCTGTGATAATTATCTGGTTTTAACCATTTCTTTTAGAATTTTTTAGAGGGTTTTTTTGGGGGGGAGGGGTGAACAAAAACAAGTGGGATTTCTTTAAACTTGTTTGTAAAATCAAACAGAAAGAAACCTACAGCTGTTACATTTCAAATAACAAAGCATCCAGATAGGATATTAGGGGGGTATTTTTTCTTTTAATAACCATAATACCCCTACTAATCAAGTTGCAAAGGATGGACCTTGTTTCATATGGTTTCTGTCCCTGAAGCTGCAGTCATTTATTCTACATTTGTCTTCAAGCCGTTTTGTACAGTCAGTAGATAGAGATCATTGACTCCAGAGAATAATTCAACATATTCTCAGAGGAGTGTTTAAGGTACCACAGGTGGCTTTCTTTCATACCACTTTCACTACCTCAACAAAGACTAAACACCAATCACAGCCTCTAAATTTCACAACATCAGCAACACCCCCTACTTCATGCATTTGGATGATAAGGCTTGTCCTACTCTTTATTTCAAAGTTTTCATTTGGCTTCTACAAGATGGTTTTATTTCCAACTGAGTTCAAAGGTCAAGAGAATTTAAGTGTTCAGTGTCGAAAGCCAGTATAGGATTTTTCCCTTAACAGCACTGAACAGTGTGAAATGCTGTCCCTCAGCACTAAACAACAATGAAGGTGCACTTTTTCCATCACAGAAGCTAAAGTTCTAAACCTGCTGCCTTTGCTTGCAGGATTCCAGCCTGCACCAGCTGTAGGTTCTCAGCAATGACACAACAGAAAAACAGAAATCGTGGAACAGTATCAACATCTCTTCATGGTCTCTTGTTACTTCTCTCCTATTTCCAGGCATCCTTTGCAAGCAGCAACAACAAAAGGTGTTACATAGCAAAAGATAGCAAAATATCTGCAGCGGGTTGTACTCAGCCACCTGTGCCAGCCTAAACCATCTGTCACAACACTGGGAGGAAGGAAGGGAGCTGAGTAACAGCTCGGACACAAACCAAATAAAACACAGGGACTCTGTTTTAAATAATGAAAGACAAGGATTTATTCTTCTCTGAGTCAAGTCTCAACACTGTTCTGGTTGTACATTAAATCCCTCTCTCATGACCCTTTTTGTCTGTCCTAGTAATAATCCAGACGCAGTACAAAATGGGATGAGCATAAATGAGAATTAGTCCATAAGCCTGCTGTGGAAGTGGATTATTATTTTAATCACTCCCTTGATTAATGATCAGTCAGTGTCTCATGCCTTATAATTATGGGAAAAGATACTTGCTTCTGTTATAAAACAGCAATATTCCTTTCTTTCTGTGCATTCGTACTGGGGACAAAATGCATGTCATTGATGATGGAAACAGTATGAAGGTAACGAAAAAGATGCAGTCCATATTCCTAGCAGAATAATGGCTTTCTGAACTTAATCAGACAGGCTTCCAAGGCACTATTATGAACTCCACATTGTTCAAAATCAGCAGCCTTTCTTAACTCTGGGAATGGTGCAAGTAAAAGGCTGAGACAGGCACTGAAATTAATCTGCATTTTAGAAGATAACGAGCAACCTCCTGTTTAAGCCAATTTGTTTGCCTGAAAAGGGAAACAGAAGAATAAGGAGAACAATCATGATCTTTACTGGAGGACAAATGTATGATATCCACTTTTGTGTGAAATAACAGCATTACATTTTAGCTGGTAATTTCCAGGGGTTTCTAGGTAAGCTTACCAAGGGAGACTGACAGGAAGTACCTCAAGACCTTGCTATGGGCAAGAAGATGGTCCAAGCTCAGTGAGTCAATTGAATGAATGGTTGTCAACTTAAGAAGCACAGTTAAACATGCACTGAATTTGAAGCTTGAGCTCTGTTTTACACCACTAATTTTCACAAAATTTTGGCTGAAATCTTTGTAAAGCAGTTTCCTTCTCCTACCCTACCCCACACTTTTGTTCTTCAATATCAATCTGCTCACTCTAGAAACAAGTCTTCAGTCCCAGAGAGAAGTTGATATTGCACTAGGCCTCAGTGCAGGTTTCTTTATGGAAACTAATATATTTGCATGAGAAGAGAAGAATTTCCTCGCACTGGTTAATACATCTTTACATGTTCACAAATTCTTTCTTCTAGTTGGAGATGAAAGTCCTGGATATAAAGAACAAATTCAATACAAATAAAGACAGTAATTTCTTTATATGAATTACTGTTTCAAATTAATTCATGATGACAGTAGTCTCATCTTCACCCAGATCAGTCTGAGACTTTGAACTGGTATATCTAAACTTTCACCCTTTCTGAAAATCATGAATTTGTGAGGTTATTCTGGTTTTTTTACTTTAAAGCATTATTGAACTTGGTCTGTTTTTATCACTGGTCAAATAATTTTGTTTCTTCTTATGGATTCAAGTTCCCCATCTCTTTTCAGCTATGCTACCACTTCCATCATATCTGGTACTGCTCACAGTCACAGACTGTGCCGAATTAAGCCTCATGAAAAGCAGGTGCAAATGCTTCTTCAGAGCCCGAACCCTGATGGATGACTATTTCACTGTCTGTTCACTAGATACAGAACATTCAGTATGCATGAATATTCTGTATTCACATGTATTCACGTATGTTCGCATCACGTCTGCCTTATGCTGGAATATTGAACTACACCAGGAAAAAAACACCCAAAACTGATGAGAACAAGTTCCAGTAAAACAACTCTGGACTACAAAAAATGGCATCGCACAGTAAGCCTTTTTTTCACTAACAAAAAAACCAAAACAAACTTGCACAAACACTCAGACCCTCTCTCCATATACAGTTTCTCTGCACTGAGATTCATGGTGTTCTCATTCTAATTGTCCTCTTTCCTCCAGATGATATTTGCCAGTTTCTTTGTCTCAAAGGGATGAGGTTTAACTAGGCCAAGTGGCCCCTCAGTTCAGGAAGGATACTGAAGTGCTGCAGTGGGTCCAGAGAAGAACAACGAGGCTGGTGAAGGGACTTGAGCACAAGTGCTGTGAGGAGAGGCTGAGGGAGCTGGGGTTGTTTAGCCTGGAGACGAGGAGGCTCAGGGGTGACTGTATTGCCCTGTACAACTACCTGAAAGGAGGTTGTAGTCAGGTGGGGGTTGCTCTCTTCTCCCAGGCAACCAGCAGTAGGACAAGAGGGCACAGACTCAAAATCTGTCAGGGAAAGTTTAGGTTTGATATTAGGAAGAGATTTTTTATGGAAAGAGTAATAACGCATTGGAATGGGCTGACTGGGGAGCTGGTGGATTCACCATCCCTGGAGGTTTTCAAGCTGAGACTGGATGTGGTACTTAGTGCCATGTTCTAGTAACAACAGTAAGGTTGGATTGGATGGCCCTTGAAGTCTCTTCCAACCCGGTTGTTTCGATGATTCTAAGAAGGTTTGTCATATGCAGTAATGAAAATATGCAGTATATCACCTGGAAGATGATATCAACTTTTCATTCACACCAAAACATGGAAGAAAGCGTTGCATTAGTTCTTCACAGTGCCAATAAACGTGCCTCATTTCTTCAGTCCTTAACTCAGAGAACTACTTTATTCTTTCATGTTAATGCTAATAGCCTCTCTCTTAGGGCTAAGTATGTTAGGAATTTTCTCCTAAATGCATGCACCGAAGTAATCTTCATTTTTAGGTAGTACCATGGTCTAGTAACAATGTTAGGATTGGACTTGATGATCTTAGAGCTCACTTTCAACCCTGCTGATTCTTCAATTCTATGCAAAATTTTGCTTCTCTTCTCTTTGTCTGGAGTCACCACTATTCAACATATTGGCAGAGAATGACACATCTACAGAATAGCATAAAGGACACTTCAGTTTTGAAATTGCAATTCATTGGGACAACCTACTTTGTCTGAGGAGCATCAACACCCTGCTCTGCATAAGATCCCTCTCTTGGTCATTCAGTCAGTTGAAATGCACCAGGTGGTGCTGTAATATGTGTGAATTTTCTCAGTATTCTAGCCAAGTTTTCACTACTGGAAATATCTTTTTGATGTGACTTTTGTGAAAACTGATAGATGTAGAATACAGTTTTCTGCCCTGGAGTCACTGGTCTGTGTACAGCTGTTTGGTAACAAGTAGCCTTTGACAGCAAACCTGTCTAACCTCACTAAGATTATCTAGGGGAGTCATATGCATAAAGAAATCAGGATGGAGAGCATATCCTGTGTATGCTGGAAGTAACTCCAAAGGGCTTATGTGCTATTCAATACTGGAAGGGAAAAAAGTACATAAGAGTTTCTAATGTTAGAATAAAAGGTAAATTTACATCATCACGGTCTTGAGGAGGACCTGGATATAGTTTAGTCATATGGCGTGTACTTATATAGGTGTTTTCCATACAATGTACACTGGAGGAAAACAAAGCAGCCAAACAAAACATTCTCAAAAATAATAAATAATGAAATTTAAAACCCAACAAAATAAATCAAATTAAAAAAAACCCCAAACCTAAAAACGTTTGCTACTTTTATAAAAATTTGCAATAATGCATTTTCTTATTTTAAACATTCTCATTTTATTTTTAAGAATTGCCATAAATAATTCAGCAACATTTCTGTATATTTATCTGGTTTTGGAAGTTATTTGTTAAAGACAAAGAACAGTGAGAAGGAAAGCATTTCAAGAGAGGAAAAAGAAAGATGACTTTATCAAAGGAGAACAGAAAATCCTGAAAGTATTCCTCCATCTGCAACATGGAACCACTACCACTGACTTTACTGAAGTGAAATGGTAGCAAGGGACAGGAAATCAGTATTGCCACACTCAGTACATTCTGGTGTTCACCCTAAATGCATACTCCTTGAAACATTTTATTGCACCTCTTTGACAGAAATATAAATGAGGACCTAGAAATGCAAACTGATCCATCTTTTACTGCATCATGATTCATTCGTTCACAGGGATGAGAAAGGACATTGGGACTCTTGATTGCCAGTTGCATGATCTTGCTTCACTAACATACTGAAAAAAAACCACATTATTTTGACAGGGTATGCCTTGAACTTTTCTAGCTGAAGCCAAAGAATATTTTGCCCATAATTTGAAGGAAATTGGTGTCAAATTTGCTATTTAATCTGCAATTTACTGTAACTGGCTTTTGTTTTTTTTCCCCACTCAATATCTGTGCCAAGTAAGTGTTTCTTCAAAATCTCTCCATTGTCACATGAAATGACTCGGTCAAGGAAGAGATTTTAGTAGTACAGAACAACTTGTCTTGAGAATCCATGAAATTTTCAGTGCTATGGTTTGGCTTTCTAATCATGTCATCAACAGCCTGTGAAACACCAACATACAAAGAACATAAAATTAATGTTCTTCACCTAATACACCATGTTAATGGTTGCTACTTACTTCACTATCCCTATGCTTTAAATATGTACCTAGCAGAAAATATACTAGAATTATTTTCCCCTAGTAAGAACATGTTGCAAAGGCCCATTAAGACATAATTACTGCCAAAAAGGCATTTTACATTTCCTTGAGATAAGCTGCAGTAGTGTACTTTTAAATTTGACTTCTATTGATTTGGGATTAGAGCAGCATGTTTAGATAATAATAAGAAAAAGCTCAGATAACAGCCTGAGTGAGTCATTGGACTGGGTGTTTAGTCTGAGAAAGTGTGTTTATCTGAAGGGCTCTTGGGACTAATACAGATCCTCTTCAAAGCTTGAAGCAGGGGATAAAAATCATAGTCCTAGAGGTTGGCAGGATTTGCTAGAAATTTGAGAGAGGGATTTCATTATAAAACGCACTGTTGTTGTCAGGTTGAAAAGTGTCTGCCTGGAAATGAATTCATGCACACACAGCTGCAGACAAAGGAAAAGTCTCCCTGAAATGTCATGCTGTCACATTTTTAGTCCAATTTTTCAAGTCTCTGTCTCACACCTGAGAAATATGCTTGTGCACTAAGTTTATCACAGAAAGCTCTTGTTTTAAAAAATGAAAATTAGTGCAATAATCTTAAAATATACTGTCTCACTGACAGATAGGAAATCCATTTTTTTGCATATTTGCCTGCTTTGTGTCTGCAAAAAATTCTTTTACTTTTCTACATAGGGTCATTTCAGATTTTTTTCAATGAAGGGAAGTCTGCTGCACTTAAAATGTTTAGCATGAGGTCTAAACAGAGATGTTGAGTGATAAGTCATACAGAGGAAAGCTGTGTCAAGAATAAAATCTATGTCAATCAACAGTTTATAAATACAGCAGGAGAGGTAACTGCAGTGTATGCTTCATGATGAGGGGTACAAACTGGGCTCCAGAAGTAGCGACATATTTTTAAATTAGAAGAGTGGGTAAGAAACATAAATGAGTGAACAGTAGGTTTACATAACTCCGTGTGGAGGCTTTTTGTGCCCTGTTGGAGCACCTGGAGGTTGTCACTCTGAGAATAATTGTTAAGGGAACTGAACACAGAATAAAGAGCTTGAGATCTGAATGTCCTTGCATTTTCAACCACAAATTCACTCAAAATCATAGATTTTACAGCAGTTTAAATCAAATATACAAAAAGATCAGATTAGTTTTATGACACTGGATAAGAAAAGGGAAATCCTAGAATTGCCTGCTGCACTATCACTCCCAAACTCAATGGACAGAGTTCATATGGGTGAATTTCAAGGAAGCGTTACACCAAAAATATCCCATGGATGCAGGTAAACAAGGAAGTTCAAGCTATCTTCATTGATAAAAATTTGCATTTCCAGATTTCCATTAAGTTTTTACTCTATAATCTACATGCCACACTGTAGCTAGCTCAGAGAAGTAAAAGCTAACACAATTTTGTAAATGTGATATCAATATCACATTTACTCTGTTTCATTTTATTTGCTTACTTTTATTTGTTTGTTTGTCTTATTATAATTGCAATATAGAAGAAAAAGAAGTCTTTTGGTTTAAGAAGACTACTTCTAGTTAAAGAGCCAAAGACGTCATTGACAGCTAACCAAAGGTACTAATGATAGCTTGTTATAGTTTCAGTCATGACATTGAAAAAGAAAATCAACATTTTTTTGTATTTATTTCCTTGCTGCACAGCATGTTTTGAAGCTTTATAGTAGGAGCTCCTCAAGTAAGTTCTGTTTATGACAATCTTGCTGCAAGCAGCTTCAGCAGCAATACCTGCTCTTGCAACTCGTTGAGGCCAATGTAACCTTATTCTGTCTGAAGCTGATTGTGGTGAGCAAAGACAGGCTAACCAGCTGACAGGTGTAGAGGGTGGTGAAAAGCAGATGTAGTGAGTTCAGTGAAGCCTAACTACTTACACTAGCCTTTACATTCATTAAGAAAATGCCTCTTCTTGTATCCACAGTGGAAAAATAACATTGAAAAAGCACAAAAGACAAATTATGATGTGTAAAATATGTATCCAGAGTTCGTGGAACTCCAGTTTGCTTCCTGAGAGGAGCAACTGGTCGTGTTTTATAGTGCCTATGTATGTGCATGAGAAGAGCAAGATCAATAACTAGATGAGCAATACTAACAGTGTATTGATGTTTCTCATTTTCACTTTGAATGTTTTTTATCTTTGGAAAGTTGAGAGCTATAAATGTATTTCTGAAGCACCATCTACATTTTTAGTAGATGTATCTACTACTTAAAATATCAAAGAATTTTATCCAGTGTCAGGTATGAAGTCACATACGGATTTTTAGCTCTAGACTTGACAATAAAGTACTGTATTAATTGTTAGTAATTAATTTGGTCAGTTTTGGAATGTTCAATTAGTGCTCAGCTACAGCAAGGAAAGGAGAAGCATACTTTTTGAAACATATTTTTAGAGCATGACAAAATACATTAGTTTCAGTCAGTTTCTCTATTGAACTCTTGTGTTTCCTAAATATAGAATAATTACAATTTTAGTTCCTTGATCTTCTGAAGTGATTAAAGTCATTATTAAAAGTTGATGATGAAGTATTTTTGACTGCACGGAGACCCAGAGAAATGAGATTTCCACTGCCTGATTTAGAAGGTGTAACACCATCTCCAGTTTTACCTAAAATCCAGCAAGGTACCGGCAGAACACACACCATCAGCAGCATAACTGGGTGCTTTGGATTTTTACCCTGAATCACCAGTCAGAGAAGAATTTTGGTGTGAGCTTCAGTAAGATTATCATTAAGTTCTCTGTGAAGAAAGATGATATTTCAGCTGTTGACTTCAATGAGAGTTGGACTGGGTCTTGATTTATTCTGGAGCTGTGTAGTACAGATAGAAAGGTAACAAATCCAAAGAAAACTGCAAAGATAAGTAGCTAAATCCAGGACACTTAGAATGGACAGCCCTGGAAATATAGGGGTGAGGAGCAAAGTGGGAAGAGCTTTCTAGCACAGCTATACTGGGATATGTTTCGGGGATGACTGTCTGCACTGGAGCAACCAGGAAATTTAAAACAAAGATTTTTCTCATATCAGTTCAAATTGGTAGAATCAATTCAGTTGAAGAAGAATAGCTTTGTCCAGGCTGTTGAATGACCTGGGATGATGCATCTGTGTGGTGATTCTGTCATAGGTCTCTGCTTGGTATGAGGAGGAGTAGCTGAGGGAACAGGTGAGGATTAGATTGGAGATTAGGAAAAATTTCTTCACTCAAGGCTCAAGTCCTGGCACAGGCATCTCAAGGCAGTGGTGGGGTCACCGTCCCTCGATGGATTTAAAAGACATGTTAATGTGGCACTTGTGAATACTTGTGGTAGTGCTGGGTTAACGGTTGGACCTGATGATCTTAAAGATCTTTTCCACCCTTAAAAATTTGATTCACATTTCATTATGTGATCATTACATGCCACAGGCCTCTAATATTATGTATGTTTTGGCTGCTTCTAGAAACAAAACTCTCCAACTTTCTCCTACTGTTGTTCTCACTAGCTTTCAATGACATCATTATTCTGATTTCTTTTCTTACCTTACCATTGTCCATCCTGATACAATTCATAATCTTGACAACCACAACCCTACCCCATCAATTTAGAATGAGGTTTAGTTACAGCTTTTTCGTATCTCAGAGCTAAAAAACAAACAAACAAGCAAACAAAAAAACCAACATGTAAAAATTGTACAGGTTTATGAGGGATTTTTTCCTAAAAAATGAACATGGCTAACAATAGATGAGCTTCATTTAAATTAAGAAACATAATATTATCAGTAATTTAAAGGTTCTATTCATAGTGTTTCTTTTTCCTCTTTCCTGGATACAACAATATATTTCAAAAGCATTAAAGATTGCCCCAAATTACTTTTTTTTTTCCTTCATTTTAGAAGAGGTTGTCAGGAAACAAAATATGATTTTAGAAACATTTGTTTGAAGAAAAATAAAATAAAGCCCTTCATTTTGATGGAAGCAGGGAAGAGAGAACTGACATCAATATCCAATTAGATCTTTTTTTAATCAAGAATACATGTTTTTATTTTTCTAGAAACAAAAGGAAATGAAAAAATATTCCTTTTTGGGTTTTTTTTATAAAATATCACAGAAAAATCCTGTATAACACTTTGCTCTTTTTTCCATTAAGAAAAAGCTGGACCAGTAAACTATGATTCATCATAGCTCTTCAGCCATAGGCAAAAAAAGTATTTTACTTTGAAGATTTTATCTCTACAAGAAAGGACTACTGGGAATTTAGAAGTAGAATTAAGTAGATGTAAACAGTAAACTGTGATAATACAGGAGGTCCTTAAAACACAAAGCCTTACAAGACTGAACAGCTGGAGATACCACTCCACTAGTAATTGCTCATTAATGACAATATAGTGCTGAAATTATTTGGCTCAGACTACCTGAGTCGGGAAAGAAGATAATTGTTTCCCCTTCTGCAACAGAAGGGGCATGGCTTCACACTGGCAAAGGGCAGGGTTAGATCAGATATTGCAAATAAATTCTTGACTGTGAGTTTGGTGAGGCACTGGAACAGGTGTGCCCAGAGGATCTGTGGATGTCCCATCACTGAAAGAACTGCAGGACAGGCTGGATGGGGCTTGGATCCACCTGGTTTAGTGGAAGTGCCCATGGGAAGTGGGTTGGAATGAGATGAGCTTAGAGGTTCCTTCCAATCCAAACTACTATAAGATTCTGTGATTGTACGCTTACACACATATGGAGTAGCAACTGTGATATTCCTCATTTCCCAAAGACAAATAATTGAAGAAACTCTACCAGGAGTATTATGCAGAAGGAAATTCTTGGGCCTGTGATAATAATAAATTGTAGGTTAATTAAATTCACAGCATTGGAGACACAACTTTCAATTCATATTAACACTCCTGGGGAATCACACTTTCATGGGAGCCTCTGCAACAAGTCACTGGTTTACTTCTGAGACTGTGTAATTTTGGGTCAGGAAAGACTAATTCTGGGCATCTTTTGACTCCTGAAAATGGATTGAATTCACCTTGAATTTGGTCTTTATTTCAGTCACATGTAAAATTTTCAACACAATCCCCCTGAACTACACAACTTGATGCCATTCTAATTCCTGGCAGCAGACTGTATTTCCCATCATTAGCAGTACTCAACTCAGGTGTATTCAGGTGTCCAGGAAGCTGAGATAAAAGTTTCCAGACTTCTACTTACTAAATCTTTGGATGTGCTCGTTTTTTTGTTGCAAGTATCTACTCCCCTTGTTCATTTTCCTATTCATGAACAAGATGCACACACGCTACGGAAACTCATGAAACTGTCAAAGCCTTCAAACAGAATCTGATACCTCAGGGAAAGATCAAGTTGCAACGCTTCCATTAAACAGCAAAGATGTGTTGAGATGGAAAGGGGATGAATTGATTCAGGTAATAGAAATTCTGGCATTTAACTCATTTTTCCTCATTACTGTATGTGAAACAGTTCCCTGATAGATGTTTGCATATGCACATACATGTTACCACAGAAATTGCAGAATCACAGTTTTGGCTTGGGAGGGACCATAAAGATCATCTTGTTCCAACCCCATGCCATGTGAAGGGAGACCTTTCACTAGACCAGGTTTCTCCAAGCTCCATCCAACCTTGCCTTGTATGCTTCCAGGAATGAAGCAGCTGCAGCATCTCTGAGCAACCTGTACACACGGAATGTGGTTACTTCTGACATTAAGACAATGTGGGGATTAAAGCAATACTCATCCTTAGGCTGCATCAAAAGGAGTGTGGACAGTAGGTCAAAAGAGGTGATTCTCTCCCTCTATGCTGCTCTAGTGAGACCCCACCTGGAATTCTGTGTGCAGTTCTGGTGCCTCAACAAGGCACTCTTGGAGCAAGTTCAGAGGAGGCCACAAAGCTGGTAAGAGGACTGGAGCATCTCCCCTGGTAAGACAGGCTGAAGAAGTTGGGGCTGTTCAGCCTGGAGAAGAGTAGACTGTGTGGAGACCTCTGAAGGGGACCTACAAAGCAGTTGGAGAGGGATATTTTGTTAGGAGCTGCAGTGATAGGACAAGGTGTAATGGGTTGAGAATGAGGGAGTGGAAGTTTAGGGTAGATATCAGAAAAGAGTTTTTTGCTCTGAGGATGATGAGACACTGGAACAGGTTACTCAGGGAAATAGTGGATGGCTTAACCCCGGCAGTGTTTAAAGCCAGGTTGGATGAGGCCTTGAGAAACCTGGTCTAGTGGAAAGACGTCCCTGCCCATGGCAGAGGAGTTGAGACTTGATGATCTGTAAGGTCCATTGCAATTCCTAAAATTGTATGATTCTATGATCCTTCTGGGTAAGCATTTGATATTTAAATATCATGTGGGAAGGAAATTAAATGTAACAAAATGCTAAAT
>NW_008656646.1:0-1680 GCF_000695815.1 Acanthisitta chloris | reverse complement strand
ATAAAGACTTAAGACAAAACAATGACAGCATATATTCATTCCATTATCATTATAGATATTCCTGTATATAAGAGAAAAAAGGAGCAAACAGCTTTGTATCCTCTGCTCATTTAAACTTGTCTGTCTCTTCTGGTGAGGTTTTGAAGTTATACTATACTATAGTGCAGCACTCCTTTAATATTCTCCTTTGTTGTTTTCTCTATGCTATTCTGCCATCGTTACCTTTATGTTTGAATAGGGAACCTTGCTTCTATCTCTGTGACCCATATATCTGAGGTTAAAATCTTTGAATTTATCTCTGATTTACTTTGAAAAGTACCCACCTGTCCAGCAGTGTCTAGAATGTCCAAATAGCCTGGTTCATCATCAATTCAGATTTGAGTTTTATAGGCATCCCCTGAAAAGTACAGTGCAGTATGGTTAAGCATAGGAGTGGCTCAGAGAATGGAAAATGAAATGGCTTTCTTAGTTTGGACTAGGTTCTTCAAAGGCTTTCCTGTCTGGCCAAACTTTCCTTTATTTCAAGTCAAAAAGACCCTTTTGGAAATCCTATAATCACTGCAAAGTAGCAGTAAAAGAGAGCTATCTAGTCCTTTCTATAACACTACCTCAAAATCTTAAAACTAAATTTTCCTTTCTTTAAAAGTGCAGCATGGACCACAGATGTTGTTTAATTCACAAAGATTCAGCGGTGTTGCAATGCTGCTATGAAGAAGAGTGGTTTTGGCTCACCAAAGTGGCACTTCCACAAAGCTTTTCTAGCAAATGATTTCAATTTAATTGTTGTCTAAATTACTGGAATAGAATCCCTGTGGCTGACGGTGGCTTCTTGCTCAGGTGTGTTGGAGCAATTAATTGAACTTCTGCATATCTCCAGTGAGGATAAGAATAGAGTTTTTGAAATAAATTCTGTAATCAGTGTCCTCCTACTCATCATAGCAGGGGGTGGAAGAGAAAAAACCCTACTTGGTGGTCTGTTCCCTTAGCTTATGATCTTGTCAACCTAAATTTAGAAGAACAACAAAGTAAAAGTGAATCTCTTATTTGCATAAAATGTTTTCCTCACAATTCAGTTTCAATCCCCTCTCAATCTTTATACTTTCTTTGTAAGATTGAAAGGAGGTTAGATACCAGTCCATGTTTAGACTTGAAATAGTCTTGGAAATTGTTGTTTAATTAAACAATAACACTCATCAGCCTGAGCAAGTTTTGTGACTGACATGCTCTGGCTGTGCACTCAGGTGTGAAGATAAGACAAGTGTATTTGATGCATCTGAGAAATGGCATTAATTGTCATGAGCATATGGCTGGGCCTCTCCAAATATTCAGTCTTGCTAGAGACAATAAGGACTAGGCTCTCAATAACTATCAAGTAATACTGGGATTATAATACGGGATTATATTGCAGGTAGTTGGAATTTTTGGGACACTACAATTTGTGCCATAATATATATATAGTGCATCATATAACACTCTGTAAAAGCATGTAAAAATCTGATTTCTACGTGCACAAGAGAAAAACTAAAGCATTTGGACACAAGTATTCTGGATGGTCTTAACTCAAAACCCTCCTGTGCAGCCAGAGGAATGCTATTTTTAATGTCATAATCATATTTCTTAACTAAAAATAATTAAAAAAAAAGAAAATATATAAAATCAAATATGGTATTTTCTTCATAA